>NC_091232.1:23626612-23655910 GCF_040958095.1 Procambarus clarkii | reverse complement strand
TCCTAGGTGTCCACACACACACCCTCCTAGGTGTCTCCCCACACACACCCTCCTAGGTGTCTCCCCACACACACACTCCCTCCTAGGTGTCTCCACACACACACCCTCCTAGGTGTCTCCCCAACACACACACCCTCCTAAGTGTCTCCCCACACACACCCTCCTAGGTGTCTCCCCACACACACACACCCTCCTAGGTGTCTCCCCACACACACCCCTCCTAGGTGTCTCCCCACACACACCCTCCTAGGTGTCTCCCCCGCACACACCCTCCTAGGTGTCTCCCCACACACACACCCTCCTAGGTGTATCCCCACACACACCCTCCTAGGTGTCTCCCCACACACACCCTCCTAGGTGTCTCCCCCGCACACACCCTCCTAGGTGTCTCCCACACACACACCCCTCCTAGGTGTCCCCCCACCCACACACATACACCCTCCTAGGTGTCTCCCACACACACACCCTCCTAGGTGTCTCCCACACCCACCCTCCTAGGTGTCTCCCCCACACACACACACCCTCCTAGGTGTCTCCCACACACACACTCTCCTGGGTGTCTCCCACACACACACCCTCCTAGGTGTCTCCCACACCCATACCCTCCTAGGTGTCTCCCACACCCACCCTCCTAGATGTCTCCCCCACACACACACACCCTCCTAGGTGTCTCCCCCACCCTCCTAGGTGTCTCCCCCACCCTCCTAGGTGTCTCCCCCACACACACACACCCTCCTAGGTGTCTCCCCCCCACACACACACCCTCCTAGGTATCTCCCCCACACACACACCCTCCTAGGTGTCTCCCCACACACACCCTCCTAGGTGTCTCCCCACACACACCCTCCTAGGTGTCTCCACACACACACACCCTCCTAGGTGTCTCCCCCACACACACCCTCCTAGGTGTCTCCCCACACACACACCCTCCTAGGTGTCTCCCCACATACACCCTCCTAGGTGTCTCCCACACACACACCCTCCTAGGTGTCTCCCCACACACACACCCTCCTAGGTGTCTCCCCCACACACACCCTCGAAAATGTCTCTCCTACACACACACACACACCCTCCTAGGTGTCTCCCCCACACACCCTCCTAGGTGTCTCCCACACACACCCTCCTAGGTGTTTCCCCACACACACCCTCCTAGGTGTCTCCCTACTTCCACCCTCCTTCGTGTCTTCCCTTTTCACTCTCTCCAACGTCCTCCACACACTCCCAACGTGTGTGCTGGGTACACATCACCTTCCCTGTTGTCCACCATCCGATCTCTTCCTCTCCAATATCCTCCCCATGTCAGGGAGACACAGTGATGCCTGACAGTTGAGTGGAATTCGCTTCGGATTCGTAGTCCTGAGGTTCCGGGTTCGATCCCCGGTGTAGGCGGAGACAAATGGGCAAAATGTTTCTTTAACCCTGATTCCCTTGTTACCTAGCAGTAAATAGGTTCCTGTGAGTTAGACAGCTGCTTCCTGGGAGGGGGAGTAACAAAAATAGTCTTGGTCGAGGACCGGGCCGCGGGGAAGCTAAGCCCTGAAATCATCTCAAAATAACCTTTCTCCTCTTACAGGCTGTTAAGCGGGGGCAAATGGTTGCTCTGTGAGGGCCAATAGCTAAGGTCAAGAAGTTCCTAAAATAGTGGAGTTAGGTACGGCCCGGCCCCCAGGAAACACACTTTCCAGCAACTAATACTTGTCTTAAATGAAAGTCTGCAGTCGTAAGGTTAATCACCTACTCTACTCCAAACAGGATGAAAGGATACTCCTAAACCTTATTACTTATTTATTAAACCCTCTAATAACCTCTCCCCCCATATACAAAATACAGTAAATACTTTACCACTCTACCTAACATTAAACTCCTTGAATCCACATAGGCAGGATACAAGGCTTACAAAAGCAAACTAGGGTAAAGACTACTTTTCTGAAGGCACACTAGAACACACATAAGTAACACTGTAAACCTTTGCTCACGTGGTCTCTCGAGCCACCCTAGAGTACACTTAGGGTCACAGATTTAGTGAACACAAATAAATACACTCAAAACTTAGCTAATGGCACGGTAATACTATAATAAGATACTTAACTGGATAGTACATGTAATACAGAATAAGGAGAGAGAAGAGAGGAGAAGGAGAAAGGGTAAGACAACGGCCCACAAAGTCTCGTGACCGCCTAGTCCAGCAGCACAGCCTAGAAGACTGGCCCAGCTCTCTGGCAGCTCTGATGGTTGCTGCCGGCCGATACTCAACTGATCGTACAGCAACAATCATTTCAAGTCTTCCCAGACATTTCTTTACTTGTTACTTTAACAGTTCTAGGAATAGCTACCAAATAGCTCTATATTATATTTAATAATCAACAATCACAGAGTCTGCCTGCTCTGTGAGCAACAAGATTCTTCTTATGTCTGGCAAGGGAGACAGAAACAAAAGCATACCCATGATATAAGAAATCTTCAATGTAAATATTGTTGTTAATTAAATATCCCTCTTACATAATCCAATCCTATCAATTAATGTTCTAATATGTATTTAATTAGGAACAACCAATACAAAATCCCTAAGTCAGGGCCTATCACTATCAGAATACTTGAGTGTCTAATCCCCGCATGAATATAAAGAATCCAATTTGACCTCAGGCTTCCTGGCAAAGTCAATTAGGAATCCAGGGTGGTAACACTTTCATACTTCCTATCTCCCCCACGTACACCGTCCTTGCCTCCCCACTCAGATTCCCTCTTTATCACACTCGTCACACACCTTACCCATCTTGTTCCAGCACTCTAACCATTTTCTTAACATACTTTTAATTTTTGCAAACATATTCATTTCATACCATTCTCCACCTACACATTCCCCCATTGGCTTCCCATATATTCATTCCCAATATTCCCAGCTCTCTTCAACAACAAGGATAGTTGGCGGGGCTCAAATAGTTAGCCCTCACTTCCTTGTAGTCACAGATAGGTAAGCACTGTAAGCAACTTCCCCACTTGTTATCTTCACTGTAACCAAAAGTTTTTGCTCAGAATACAAATCGTCAGTCGAACGTTCGATTCGCATGTTAGTATCTCAATGGATTAATAGATAAATGAACTGTAAACCCTGTGGACTACACCCTGTGGACTACACCCTGCGGACTAAACCCTATATTTCATATCCACTGGACTTTGTGAAGGGGTATTGAGGCCAACCTCCCTGCAGAGGGAGCATGTGGGCCAACTCTGACCCCCTTATGACACGCTCAATACCACCAACAGTAAATGCACAAAGTGATATTAGCCAAAAACATCTGACCTCCAACTTCTGGCAGACAGACATACATTCACCTCTTAAGAATTAGTAGGAAAGAGACTGACAGAGCACATATAAATATGATAGCGTGACCCTCTTAATCTTAACATTTATAATTCAAACCTCAATTACTCACCCATATTTAAGATCCAGGACGATGTCTCCTGACGAAGTCCTGTCGTGAACCTTCACGCCCAGGAGTTGCGGTTCCTGAGCACATGATTTCATTTCTCGTAACTGTAAGTTAAATGTAGGCCAATCCTCGAAGGACTCTCTGATCTTAGGAACGATCAATTGTTGTAGGATATCCTCAATATGTACAGCAAGTGTAGGCCGCAGCAGCCTAAGAATCTGTTGGGAGAAGTTCAGGAAATTATTCACTCCGAACACTGATAATATTCGACCAAACAAAACATTCTCATCCTCCGAACTTTGCCAAGTCGTTTGGCAAAATGGAATGGAGTGGAAAGTGTATATTCCAAATATAAGTGGAAATCTTTACTTACATTTAGAGTGGAAAGATAATAATTATATAATTTTACTAAATAGTATTCCCTATATCCTAATGCAGTTTAGTGACACTACATATTATTAAATGAAATAAAAATACGGATAAGTATATGAAGTACATTTTAACTTCTACTGTGGGGAATTTTGCCCAGTAGGAGTATGAATACTGTTAAATTACCTGTAGAAATCTGCTTTAAAATTAATTAATTGAAGTGGACTGTATGACGTATATGGACTGTATTATATTGATTAGTCCTGCTGGGGTTATCCTTCCACAAGTTGGGGGTTAACAAGACTACAGTTTTTATGTTAGTTCTAAGGTTAAATAATTTATCTAGTGCTTAGCTCTAGAGTCGAAATCGCCTGATTATAGACAGTGGTTTCCTTCGGTCACAGATGATGAACCACAGTTGGTGGAGTCTTAATGGCAACTTGGGAAACCGCATGGTGCAACAGGCTGACTCGATATTAATTCTTCTTCTGAACGGCACCTACCAAATAATGCATCAGTAGTAAACTGTTACCTTTACACAGCGGATATTGAAATAAGATGAGTCTGCATTATTAATTAGGCTTACCCACTTCAGTTAGAGCGCATGCGTCATAACCTGGCAACGCTACAGAGATCATGATAATGGCTACTAACATATACTACAACAATTGCTCGGAAATACCGCTTCCATTTTACGATGAGTTCGTTGGTTAGGTGGAATGGTTTCTTTCCTGTATCAAGAACTTGGGAAATGTGCCTATTGTAAGCAATTAAGAGATAAAACGTAGAGGTGTCTTCTCTGCCAAGCACACAGGTCGTGTGCTTTCTGCCTAATGGCGTCACATCCCTCCCCAGCTGGGAATGCTAACTCAGCTTAGTTCAAAACTCGTCATTTTCTATGTAGGAAGAGCGACGCTTGATTTACTGATTATTTAGTTGAAGTAACTATTATTAATTTAAGTACTCTTTTATCTCATTTAGTCTGTACACTGAAAGTTTTATGTTACTACAAGAGAGAGATTATTCGTATAGTGTATTTTGCATACGTGGCAACATCCCATTCTCTCATGAACGCTATCAGATCTGACAATCGACTTGAGAATGGTCCAGGACGGACCGAAACGTCGCCGTCCCTTCACTTCCTAGTATGTGGTCTGGTCAACATACTATCAAATCCGTTCGGTTTGAGAAGTTAGTGATATTAGCATGTACCTGACATAAGCGTTTTAACTTGGTATATCAGGGGATAGTAGATAAAGTGTCGAAATTTCCGACATCTACATTAAAACTTTGCAATTATGCATAAACAAACCAAAACCATAATTGCATGATTTATTCCATGAAAGTTCACTACAGTTAAAGAAATAAAACTTTAATAAACAGACACACATAAGATATACACCTAACCATCCACACATGAAATGCACACCTGATGTCGGAAATCCGAAACTAACATATTATCATTACTAAATGCAATAAGATGTTTTTAATTTACATTAGTTAGTCATAAAGGATTACAGAGAACGGGACATCTGTGATGTCATCAAAACATTAATTTAAGTTCAACAAGTATTCTTAAAACAACAGTCTAGTGATTAAACTTGATTGAAAAGTATTCTCTATGATTTACTTAAAACAAATCTACCATAAAATTAAAGGCTTCCTCCCATTGTTAAGAAAAGAGAGAAAATTGAACCATATTTCTCGGACACTAGGAGAGGACAGAGCCTGGGCGGACATTGAATGTAAACAATAGCCTCCCTGTGAAGCCTGTGATTTCGAGATGAGAAGCTCCCGGTGAGGTCTGTGATTTCGGATGTGTCGGAGTAGTCTAACCCTGTTTCTTGTACTTTTAGTCCCCTCCGTGGTGCTTCCTTGCCGTGGTGAGGGGCTCACGTACACCTCCCTGGGACCGGTGTGGGTTGCCTGTGCCCCCTCTCCTGCCCCCTCTTTGGATGGTGTACGCACCATGTAGGGGCCTTGTGAGCCATCAGACCACCCGCTGGAGGGATCGCCTGTGAGAGGCCGCCCTGAGTGGATGGTTGGGTGTCCAGGCTGGGGCGATAGGGAGACTGGGGTCTTAGGACCAGTGTGGGAGAATGAACAAAATAATAGGACTCCCTTGTTAAAAAGGGGGAGCACCGCTGGGGACGATGCACACTTCCTGCTCTGGCCCCACGCTCGGCCTCCCTGGCTGCCCTGGTAGGTGGTATCCCTTGGATCCAGGTCCCAACCCTTATATATTGGTTTGCTGCATGGATGACGACTTGACTTCTCTTACCCAGGTTCATGGGGTGGGCGACCAGGCCCCTGAGCCGGACCGTCCTGGAAGACTGGGATCTGGAGCCCCCGCTACAGGACCCGGTTTAGGCCCAGACCGAACTCTTCCTCCCTGCTCCCCTCCCTCCTCTGTGGTTGGGTCGAGCCCCAAGCCTGCTGTGGTGACCGTCTCGTCCCCTTGCACGGCTCCATCTCTTCTTGTGACTACTGCACCTTTTGACCCGTCTCTCTCTAAGGGTTCTCATCGCCGTCCCCGCCACGGCCGCTTTCGTATGCTCCCTTCCCATCCAAATTCGTTCCATACTTTGTTTGGTCCTGCTACGTGAATTGAGTACTTTGACCTCCAACCTTTGGATTCAACTCCTGACGATTTTTCCCTTCATAGGCATCTTGTCGATTCCGTGGATGCCTCTGTCACCTTCAACCCCACTCGTCTCGGTACACGTGTCGTTGCTGCTCCTTCTCAGGATGCGGCCACCCGCTTGGCCGCCTTATCCTGCCTTGGCGAGACCCATGTTCGGATCTCGAAGAACGCTCGGTTGAATGCCAGTGTTGGCACTGTTCTCCTTCTGCACCATGTTGCGACCGGTGTTAGGGATCTCAAAGACTGCCACCAGGATATCAAGCATATCCTCGAGGCCCAGGGTCATTCTGTCCTCCAGGTGGATACATTTACTCGTCCCCCTCGTGGTCATCGCCGTCTGCCCCTTCGGGTTGTGAAGGTTACCTTTGATGGTAGGACCCTTCCGCCTTCTGTCATTTTTGCTGGTGCCAGATGCTTCGTTCAGGAGTATATTCCATCTCCTCGGCTCTGCAGTAGGTGCTGGAGGTTTGGACATGATGCCCTCAAATGCTCTAGTCCTGTCTCTCTCTGTCACCTGTGTGGAAACGAGGGTCACTCTAAGATGGAGTGCACTTCTCCCCAGGCCCGCTGCCTCAATTGCGGTGAGGCCTACCATACCTTCTTCCGTACGTGTATTCGTTACAAACTTGAGGCGGCTGTCCTCAACTTAAAACACCGGGACCGTTTGTCTTTTCCTGAGGCTCGGCGCCAAGTTCATCGTCTCCCTTCTTTCGCTGGTGTCTCCTATGCTCGCGTGGTGTGTTCTTCCTCTCCTCGTCCTTCCCGCCTTCCTCAGTCTCACAACCGTTTCCGAGCCTTAGACCCGGACATGCACACCAACACCTCTCCTGTTTCCCTCCATTCTGTCCCGAAGGGTCCACCTCCTGGTTCTCTGTCTAGGGCTCCCCTTCTTTCTACCCAGTCTGTCACGTCTCCTGTGCCTTCTTTTTCCACTCCCTCTGGTCCTCCTTCCCGTCATTCTTGTCTGTCTCTTGGCTTTCCACGCCGCCTGACTGTGCGGAAAGATGTCCATCGCTCTCCTGATGGTCGTGTTGTTCAATCTCGCTCTTCCTCTTCTATCGAGACGCTGGAGTCTGTTGCCCAGTACATTGCTGCTGGGACGCCTGTATCTTTGAGTCAGAAGCGGAAACCTGGCTCCTCTCCTTCCTCCTCTCCGGTCGATAAGAAAGCTTTGCTTTCTTCTTCACCACCTATCTCTGATTCTATCGCTCCTTCCCCTCCCGCTTCGGTGGTGGAGCCCCCTGTTCCTACTGTGGAGGATTCTTTAGCCCCCGGTTCCATCTCAGTTACTGCCCATGCTGAGGTGCGCTCCCCTCTTTCTGCCCCTCCTCCTCCCCTTCCTTCTCCTCCAGACCCTGCTCGTCCACCTCTGGTCTCTCCTCCTGCTTCTTTCCTTCCTTCTTTACTCAGTTGACCCATGCCCCCTAACCCTGACTTCGCTGACCCTGATCCTGACCCTGTGCTTTTTTACTGTGCTGTATTCCTTCTTCACTTTTGTTTCTTCTTTGCTCTCTGTTGTTCTCCGCTCTCTCTTTGCTGAGGTCTTTTCTTCAATGGAACATCCGTGGATTTTACGCCAATTTCCTTGACCTCCAACTTCTCATTTCACAGTTTTCGCCCCTTTGTGTCTGTCTCCAGGAGCCGATGCTTGGTGCTCGTCCTGGTCGCTTCCATGGCTATTCTTTTCTCTCTCCCCCAATTATATAATTATATTTTTTAAATTTAATTCTCTCCCCCATAATTCTTCTGCTCTCTTGATTTGCTCCGATTTGTTCCCTTTGTCCCCTTACTTTTTTCCTCGCCTCTCCAATGTTCTGCCGCCCGTGTCTTTGTGCGTAGATGGTACACGGTTTGTTCCATTTATCCCCCCCCCCCACTGTCCCACTTTCTCTTCCCGATCTTAAACATCTCCTAGACTTCTTGCCTGAGCCTGTGCTCCTGCTGGGTGATTTCAATTGTCGTTATGCCCTTTGGGGTGATGTGCTGACAAACACCCGGTGTCGCCTCCTTGAACCTTTCATCCTCTCTTCTTCCCTGTCCCTTCTTAATTCTGGTGAGCCCACTCATTTGTACTCTCGGACTCGCTCTCTTTCTTGTCTCGATCTTTCTCTGTGCTCGTCATCCCTTTCCTTAGATTTTGGGTGGCGGGTCCTTGATGACCTCCATGGCAGTGACCATTTTCCTATCCTTGTTACTTTTTTCTCTTTTCGCCCTCCTCTCTCCTTCCCTAGGTGGTGGTTTACCGAGGCTGACTGGCGCCTGTTTACTCTCCGTGCTACTATTTCCGACCTTTCCGTTCTGCCTCTCCCTCGCGCCCTCCTTCTTTTTCATGACACTATCTTTGATGCTGCCCTCCACTCTATTCCTCGCTCTTCTTCTCGGGGAATGCGGAAGTGCGTTCCCTGGTGAAATGTGGACTGGGCTCGGGCTGTCCGCTGTAAGCGTGCAGCCTGGAAGAGACATCGACGCCGGCAGATGGTTGAGTCTTTTCTTTTGTTTCGGAAGGTGAGTGCGGTGGCCCGTAGGACCATCCGTGTGGCTAAACGTGCTTGCTTGGCGTTTTATGTCTCCACCATTACATCCGAAACTCCTCTCCCACTGGTCTGGAAGCGTATCTGCAAGATTGTCGGCAAGTTCGTTCCTAATGTCTCACCGGTTCTTCGCCTCCCTGGTGCTATTGTGGCAGACCCGTTGCAGGTCGCGACCGAACTGGGTTCCCATTTTTCCTCTGTTAGTTCTGGTTCTCATCTTCCCCAATCCTTCCTTCTTCGTAAGCCTATTCTTGAATCTCATCCTTTAAATTTCTGTACTTATCTTCACCTTTCTTATTATGATCCCTTCTCTCTCTCTGAGCTTCAGTCTGCCCTAGCCCTTTGTGGTTCTACAGCAGCGGGCTCCGATGGCATTCATTATGAAATGGTTCCCTATCTTCCTCCGTGCATGTCTCAGTATTTACTGAATCTGTACAATCGGGTCTGGGAGTCGTCGTCAGTTCCTGAAGACTGGCTCGATGCTGTTATCCTCCCTGTTCGGAAATCAGGGTCTCTCGGGTCATCCCCCAAGGACTTCCGCCCTATTGCTCTCATGAGTTGTGTCTGCAAGCTCTTTGAACATATGGTTAACGTTCGTTTGATGTGGTTCTTAGAACACTATCACCACCTCTCCCCTTCTCAATTTGGTTTTCGCAAGTGCCGCAGCACAACGGATGTCCTGGTGAACTTGGAGGTCTATATTCGTACTGCTTTTGCTGCGAAGACCTCCGTTGTTGCCGTCCTTTTTGACCTGGAAAAGACTTACGACACTACCTGGCGGTATCATATTCTGTCTCAACTTCATTCTTTTGGCCTTCGTGGGAACCTCCCTCTCTTCCTCCTGAGCTGCCTCTCTTGTCGTTCCTTTCGTGTGCGGCTTGGTACCACTCTCTCTGCCCATTTTCGGCAGTATGAGGGTGTACCCCAGGGTAGTGTTCTGAGCTCTTTTTCTAGTTGCCCTCAACGGTCTTCTTTCCTCTCTTCCTTCTGGCGTCTTCTCTGCTCTCTATGTTGATGATCTTACCCTTTGCTGTCGGGGTGGTGATTCGCCTCTCCTTAAACGGCGGCTTCAACTTGCGATTGATGCCGTGTCGTCTTGGGCCACCGATCATGGCTTCAAGTTCTCTGCGTCTAAGACTTGTGCTATGACTTTTACTCGGAAGCATGTCGTTCTTCGTCCCTCTTTATCGCTTTATGGTCATCCCATTATGTACAGGGAT
Source organism: Procambarus clarkii (assembly GCF_040958095.1). Taxonomy (NCBI): domain Eukaryota; kingdom Metazoa; phylum Arthropoda; class Malacostraca; order Decapoda; family Cambaridae; genus Procambarus; species Procambarus clarkii. Next base: position 23,645,715 of record NC_091232.1, on the reverse strand, counting down.
TCCGCACAGCTTTTGGGGTTAGTCTTTGACACTCGTTTGTCTTGGTCAGCCCATATCTCTTACCTCCGTGTTAAATGCTCTAAGGCCCTTAACCTACCTAAGGTTTTGTCCCATACTTCTTGGGGAGCAGATAGGCGCACACTCCTCTATTTGCACTCCTCTCTCGTCCTGTCTAAACTCAATTATGGTTGCCCTGCATACTCTTCTGCTTCTCCTTCTACTCTTTGCCGTCTTGATGCTTTGCACCATACTGGGTTGCGTCTCAGCTCTGGTGCCTTTCGTTCGACTCCCGCCCTCAGTTTGTATGTTGACACTGGCTTTCTCTCTTCAGGACCGCCGTGATCGCTACTGTCTTTGCTATCTTGCGCGGTCTTTACAACATCCTTCCTCTCGCCTCTGACTTGCTTTGACTTTTCCTCCTTTTGTAGCACCTGTTCCTCTTCATCGTCTTCCTCTTTCTGTCCGGTTATCTCCCTTACAGAATTCTCTTTCTGTTCATATTTCTAATGTTTCTCCTCATATTGTTCCTTCCTTGCCTCCGTGGAGTCCCCCCTTCCCAAGTTTTGTACGTCCTTGACTTGTATTACTAAAGCCTTTACCCCTCCTACAATTCTGAAAAGCCTCTTCCTTGAGCACTTTTCTTCACACTCCCACTCTATTTCCATCTTCACCGATGGGTCTAAGTCTGCGGATGGTGTGGGCTACTCTCTTGTTTTTCCTGACCGTACTTATATGTGTCGCCTCCCTTCGGAGGTTAGCTTCTTTAAAGCTGAACTTTATGCTATCTTCTATGCTCTCCGTCTCTTCCTCTCTCATTATCATTCCTCCTTTGTGGTTGTAGTTGACTCTCGTAGTACCCTCATGGCTCTAGGGTCTTTTAATCCTGTCCATCCGGTGGTCATCGAGATTCAACATTGGCTGTTTCTTATTTCTAGTAAATTTAAATCAGTAGAGTTTTGCTGGGTTTCCAGCCATATTGGTGTTTCTTTCAATGAACGAGCAGATGCTGCCGCTAAGGAAGCTATCCGTCCTTGTCCCATCTCCTGTAAACGTATTCCTAATTCTGACTTTTATCCTGTTATTCATTCTTCCATTCTTGCCCGTTGGCAGGGTTGTTGGTCCTCTGTGGTTGGTAACAAGCTGCGTACTCTCAAACGTAGTGTGTCCCCGTGGCCTTCCTCCTACCACCGTAACTGGCGGTGGGAAACTGCTTTGGCACGGCTGCGGGTTGGCCATACTCGCTTAACCAACGGTCACTTAATGGAGCGCCGCCCTGCTCTTTATTGTCCGAATTGCGTTGTCCCTCTTACAGTTGTGCATATCCTTGTTGAAGGTCCTGACTTCCAGGACGAGCGTGTGTCTTGCTTTCCGACCGTCCCTCGCAGTCACTTGTCCCTCGATAGAATTCTAGGAGAATCGGATACTTTTGATGTCGTTCGCCTTATGCGTTTTTGTTCTCGTATTGGTGATATTTAGCGCCCTCTGATTATTTCGCACTTTGATGGTGCTACATAGCCTTCCCGGTTTGGTGCCTTCTTTTGATCTTTACCTTGTACTTTTAGTGACATTTTGCCAAGGTTGTTTGTTTCACAGAAGATCCAGAGTGTTGGAGACCAAAGGTTCCTGAGGGGTTTATACCAGATCAGCCCAATTCACAAGGAGAATTCCCTCAACCACCCTCATCTATGCCGATTCATCTCAGTGAATTAACTCTACAGAAAAGGAGTAGAAATCAGTCGAAAACCCATCAACTCTTACAACCCAGGATGTTCCAGCTCAGGAAATGTACATGGTATCCTCAACAGAGTTGTAGTTGTCAGAGTTCACTACATTAAGTCCAGGTAACTTATATCTAACTGTTGAAGTGCTCCAGAATGAAATTGGTTGGATCTGTACTATCTGTTTACAAAAGGTAGTGCATTTTAAGTTGTAAGTACTTTACCTTGATGTGCTGGAGTATTGTAACTTGTTCGTTATTAATAAAGTGAACTGTGGTTTTATTGGATTATTACCAGGTTGAGAAAGAAACCAGTTAAGTGGAAGCATTCTATATTAGGTTTTGTTGTCCAGACTGCCATTTATTTGGATGTATGTATTGTACTCGTCTCATGTGAATCTTGCAAAGTGTGGTGAGTATAATAAGAACAAATGTTGTGATGAGCAGAGAGTGAGAATTTACCTCAGGTATTTAAGTGAACAAAATGAGATAGTGCCCAGGAGAGATAAAGGTATTGAGAATCCAAGGCGAACAGTAATAGATACACTAAAGTTGGGAGACGGTGTTTCACAATGTAATGAATTAAATGTATTTTGTATTGTTGCTACAGTGAATTGTTCTTACATAAAGAATGTAATGTCAACTATTGAACTTTGGATTATTTCCATATTTAGTTATTTCATTCCATTGGAGTTAATGAACTCATTATAGAAGTTTTAATTCAAATTGTTCTTTTCTTGCAAGGAGATGTACCTTGTCAAATATGATATTAGTGTTTTTTTACACATTGTGCATGAGTGTTGCTAATGTATTTCTGAATGTATTTAAAATACCATATACCTTCTACATATTGCTTCAGTGTAATGTTTTCCTTAGGAAGTTCAGTGTCAATAATTCTGATTTGAATATAAGTACTCAGCATTGTATTCACCTGCAGTCAAAAACTGAAATCAACCTTCAGTTAATTTCATTTTTCTTTAAGGACGAGGAGGAATGTTATGAATCTATATATTTGATTCTAACATCAGTCATGATAAATATGTATGTTCATTATTCTTTCCTTAGATATTTTAAATTAAACATTATCTCTATTTGTTTTCTAATATATAGGTTTGTGTTAAATATAGCATGCTGTAGTGTGCTAGTATGAGATTATTTTGCTGATGCTATTGCCTGTTAAATCATGTAGGGGGAGACCATGGCGACTCATGGGGGAAAGACCATATTTGGGATGTTCTAATAATGAATGCAGTGTATCAACCAAACATCACTGATTCATCCCTGTATTTATTCCAGTTTTTTGTATGTACATATTTCTTTAATTATACCTTAGCAGTGTTATATGCATATTAGTATTGTCATATTTATATTCTTAAGTATTACTCTCAGACAGCAGAATATCTAGAGATTTCATGTGGTTCTTAGTTGGTAACCTGTCGACACCATGCCGTGCATGCTCTTGCACGCTAATTGCGTGGGTGAGGCTGGTTGGGGGTGGACATTCTATGAGATAAGTCTTTCGTACCTGTTTTTTTTAGTATCATAAGTAATTTCATGGTTAGACCATTATTTGCATACCCATCTATTAATTTAAGTTTTAAAATAGTGATCAGTGCTTATATATATAATTATATTGTGATATTTCGTTCTGGTGCAACAATATTTCTGGCTGCCTGTATTTCATTTATATGTTTGTATGTTTCTTTGTTACCCTTACTTAAAGTATATTGCTTTGCTGAGTAAGCAGTTCATTTATTTACCCTAGGAATTTGTAGTAGGCAAGACTGCCTCTATATATATGATACTACTTTAAGTATAGTTCCTCAGAGGAACTATACCAAAAGGTCAAGAGTGGAGTCTGGCCCTAGCTTCGGTGCGGGGCAGACGTGTTGAATCGGCGCTCCAGCAGTTTGGTGTTGTTTGCCCGTTTCGGCCGGTTGGGGGCGGGTGTGTGTCTGCTCGCCTGTGCTGACGTGGCGTTACGATGGGGGTCCCTCTACCCCCAGTCGTCCGGGCTCAGTCTGTGGGACTAGAGTTCTCTGTGCGGGCTGGTTACCCGGAGATTGCCCTGGCTTGTGAACTGCTCTCTGTCCCTGTGTTTGCGATTTATGGGGTAGAGTTGGTAACGGCCCGTAGGGCCATTGTGAAGTTTGCAGAGGAGGCGGCGTATCGCGATTTTCTCCGGCGATACGAGGGGCGGACACTGCCCCTGCCGGATGGTGCGGGCACTGTCACCCTCTCGGATAGAAGTGGTGCACTTACTTACATCAGTGTGCATGGGGCTCCCTTGGAGTTTCCAGAGGCTCTGCTACGGCGGTATTTCGGGCGGTTTGGCGCAGTTGTTAGTGTGAGAGTGAACGTGGTGTCTTCTAGTCCTCTTAAGGGTGTGAGGTCTAACATTCGCACCCTGGGCACGAGACTCCGGGCGGATATTCCGTCCTCTGTGCGCCTTATGGGGTTCAACGTTTGGGTGTTTTACGTCCGTCAGCCGCGGACGTGTTATCGTTGTGGTCTTTTGGGCCATCAGGCTGCTGACTGTTCTGCGCCTCCTGTTGCACCAGTGAACCTCTTCAGTGAGGAGGATTTTCCGCCCCTTCCTGTGGGGGATGATTCGGTGGGTATGGACGTCTCTTCGGCTGAGGAGATGCCCTCTGTAGCAGCTGTTGCTCTGCCTGTTGCGCCCCCTGTTGTTGCCGCATCTCCTCCGGAGGTTGTGTCCTCGCCTAGTGCTCCAGCTGGTGTCCCTGAGCCTCTTCCGCCTGCCGTTTGCTCGGTCCCCTCGTCTTCCAGTTCTTCCTCTGCTGTGTCTGTCCCGGTCCCTGCACCCTCGCCGTCTGTCCCGGCTGTGCTGGGAGCTGAGGTGGATCCGGAATTCCCTCCTGTGCCTGGCCTGGTGCCCCGTGTGGTTGAGGAGGCTGCCGTGCTGCGGCGTGCGTCGGTTCGCTCGGTTGGTGCTGCGCGGGTCGCTGAGTCTGCCTCCGGGTCTGATGATGTGCGGCCCGAGCCTAAGCGTTCCCGGCGTTCTTCTGCGTGGGCTGATGTTGGCGAATTTGACGAGCGTCGTCCTTCCGTTGACGGTGGCGTGGCTCCGGATGTGGTGCACACTACGGTGGTGGCGGAGGTACACTTGCCTGAGGATGCCGGTGCCGGCGTTTCGGCCTCAACCTCTGGTCCGGTGTCCGAGGGTCCTGCGTCGGATGGCTCCGGTTCTTCGTGGGCGGTGGTTCCCCCTGCTGTAGTTGGTGGTGAGCGGGGTGGCCTGGTGGTGATGTTGAGAAAGGATGCTCGCTCTGGATGTTCTGTGGCCCCTTCCTCGTTACCTGTTTCCTCGGCAGCGGTCTTGCCGCCTCTTCCGTTTCCTGCAGTCCCTTCCGTGTCTCCTGCGGTATCCGTGGAAGTGCTGTCGTCTCAGCGTCCGACACCTGCTCTGATGGCGAAGGCGTGGCAGGCTCGGCGTCCCTCGTCCGCTTCTCCGGTGTCATCTGCTTCCTCGAAGGGCGTGGTTGGCGCTCCCCAGCCTCGTTATGCGACTTGCGTCAGTGACCTTAGGCTTTGGCCGATGCCGCCAGATATAGATGTTCCCGAGTTTATGATACCCGCTCGAGCGCGGGGGATCAAAAACCCTACCGACCTTGAAGATCTCGTCTGGGAAGCTTACAAGTCGAAATATCCTCGTGAGCAGTTCCCGGAGAAGTACATTTCTCACGAGGTTCCTCGCAAGTGATTTCTATGTATTTTGTGTTGCCTGGTTGTGGGGTGTGTATGTGAGTGGGTGGGGTGGGTATTGTTTCCCGGTTCCTGCGTGCTCCGGTTTGTTTTGTGGGTTTTTTTGTATGGCTCGTGGGGGGGTGTGCAGTTCCTATGCATTTGTGTGTTCGGTTCTGGATGTCGTGTGCACTTGTTTGTCATATTGTGTGCCCTTCAGGCTGTTGGCATGTGCTCTTTATGTTTTGCCTTCCGTTTGTTATGGCGGATCTGTTTTCTTTATTGTTATTGTCCTTATTCTTGTATGTTTCTCGCCTCTCTGTATGTATTTGAGGTGTTAGCAGGCTTGTTTTGTGTGCATTTTGTCCTGGGGTTTTCCCTTATGTTTGTATTACACTGTGTTACTAATTGTGTATTGTTTGTATATGCATTTTTTTGTGGTCAGCCCTTCTGGCTGGTCTTCTATTGATTTGTTCCTTTGTCCTTGTACATATGTGTGCTTTGTACTTTTGTTCTATGTTATATTTGTTCTGTTTTTCTTGTACGTTATACGCATGCTTGCATGTAAAAAAAAAAATAAAAAAAAAAAAAAAAAAAGGTCAAGAGTCATAACAAAATGGGGGCCTGTCCGGGAGAATTAATTCCCTTAATTCAATGAACTAAATAGTAGTACAAGTTACTAATTGTTAATGCCTTCCTAGGTACTGTGTGTTTAACTAGTGCTACCCAACCAAGCCTGTGTACCATTTCCATGTTTATTCAGAGCTGCTTGCAGAAGTTTTCTCAACACCTCACAAATGAGGTAAGTGTACTGCTTGTGCCAGTGGCCAAGCAAACTTTCAGTGTTGTTGTAATTGCTAGTTGGGCTAATTAAGCTGATAATTGAGGAACAAATTGCTGTGTTGGTCGAGCAGCCTAAGTTTGGTGAAATTAAAGACTTGAATAAGTCTGGGTTGTTGTACATGGCTGAAAAAATAAATCTGAAACTTTCGAAGAGAATGCTAAAGGCTCATTTAGTAAGGGTAATTGTCACACACTTGGTGGAGGAGGAGAAACTTGACGAGGAGTGGTTAGAGGAATTAGAGGAAGAGTCAAGTGACCAGGTGGCTATTCTAAAGTTAGAAATGGAATCTAAACTGGAGTTGGCTGGATAAGAAGCAGAGAAACAGAGGTTGGAAATGCAGAACTGCAAAAATCAACTGGAATTCCCTGCTCCGTCGTCAGAGGGTGCAGACGTCGGGCTAGAGCAGCCAGTCGTCATTTGCCGTTGCTGAGTGGTGGTTTGTTGTTGGAGGTGTGGAGCGCCCGCTAGCCGAGGCTCTGGTTGCCAGTATTGAGGTGGCCGGTGGTGGCCGTGTTCGACGGGTGGATACTGTACGGCTGGATTTTTCTGGTGCAGTGGACTGGCCCATTGTGGAGATTGCTCTCCTGGACGTGCTCCGTGTCAACGTCTCCAATCTCCTGGGGCTAGAAAAAATCTCGCCTACCTGTGTGGCAGTGTCATTTGCCACGTCACTTATTTACCAGGAGTTTGTGGCACGCTGGGATGCACACTTGCTTCCTCTTCCTGCTTCGGCTGTGACTGTGGAGATCTCGGATCCCAGGGGCCCTTGACTTTTATAAGTGTGCACAGTGTGCCGGTGACCTTCCCCGAGGCGGAGCTCATGTCAGTGTTTACGCGGTTTGGTGCAGTGGTGAAGCACCAGTTCACCACTTTGTGTGAGGGCCGGCTAAAAGGGGTCCGTCTGGGTGCTTGTCCGCTCGTCATGCAGGTCACGAGCCCTATTCCTTCCAGGGTTTCGTTTCGTGGGCTCTCTCTGCGGATCTTTAATCAGGGTCAAACACGCACCTGTTTCCGGTGTGGTGCTGAAGGCCATGTGGCGGCCGGCTGTGATGCTCCTCCTGCTGAGGCCCCTTCAGTTTTCCTGGAGGATGACTTTCCCCGCTTGTCTGTGTGTGGGGATTCCCCGGCGGATCCTCGCTCTGTGAAGGTGCCTGGTGTTGTTCCTGCAGCGGTTCCGGCTGTCGCTCCATCTGGCCCTGATCTGTTTGTCCTACCTGTAAGCTCTGAGAACCTAGAGGCCCCTGATTCGTGCATTTGACGTTCGGTGGATGCGGAGGTGCATCCGCATCCGGTTGCTTCTGTGGTTGCCTTGGATGGTGCTGTAGGGGTGATGTCTGTCTCTCCTGCAAAAGGACGTGTGCTTCTCGGGGCTGTCAGGGGTGGTGGTGTGTGTGACTCTGGCCCCGCCCTCTGCCTCGTTGCCTCTGGTAGTTTCCTCATTAACACGTGCCTCCTCTCCTGTGCTGGATCCTTTAAGTGTGCTGGTGTCTACCCTTCCGCCAGCTGTGTCTCTTCCTTCTCCGGATCCGGTCTCTCTGATTGGTGGTGGCTTGCTGCCTCGTGTCGTTGAGGCTGCCGTTTTGCGTGGTCGTGCTGCCCCGGCTTCGAGATCGCCTGCCGACGGTTTTTCTTGGGCACCGCTTGCAGAGGGTGACGGTTTCGACGATCAACGGCCTATTTCTAATAGGCCGTTGGTTGTCGGGATGCGTCACCTCACCGGACGTGGGCAGAGGAGCGTGATGCTATGGATGATGATGCTGTGGGCGAGGTGGTGCTGCCTCCTGTGGTGCCTTCTGTGTTGGACACTGTGCCCCCTGCTGGTGGCTCTCCTCAGTGGGCGGTTGCCCCTGGTGACCGCGACCTCGTAGTGGTGTTGTCAAAGGATGTGCGGCGGGAGGACTCTGCTCCTGTTCCGATGGGTGGGGGCACTGGGGCGCCTGAGGTGCCACCCTCTGTGGGGCTCGATGCGATGCCCGGCGTAGACTGAAGTGTGCGCCCTAATGGGCGGCCCGATGTGCGGCCTGCTGTGCAGCCTGGTGTGCTTTCAAGTGTGCGGCCCTGTGACCGGCGTCCTAGGAGGAAACCCTTACCTTTCGTCCTCCCGTCCGGAGAGGTGGTCGTCAGTTCTAGTACAGCTCTGTGTTTTGAGTCTGATGGCCTGGTGCGTCCTGTTCCCTGGTGCCCCTCTACCATCTGGGATTCCGCGGGCGCAGTGTTTCATCATTGGCGTACCGGATTTGATGCCTCGGCCTACTGCGACTCCTGGACGTCCGCTTACTGAAGAAGACCTAGGTGTTTGGGATGCTTACTGCTTACGATTTCCGGCTCGGGAGTACTCGAAGTCTCCGTGGTGTAGTGGTAAGACACTCGCCTAGCGTTCCGCGAGCGCTATGTCATGGGTTCGTATCCTGGCCGGGGAGGATTTACTGGGCGCAATTCCTTAACTGTAGCCTCTGTTTAACGCAACAGTAAAATGTGTACTTGGATGAAAAAACGATTCTTCGCGGCGGGGATCGTATTCCAGGGACCTGCCCGAAACGCTACGCGTACTAGTGGCTGTACGAGAATGTAACAACTCTTGTACATATCTCAAAAAAAAAAAAAAAAAGTATGAGTGATCCGTGTGGTTGGTTTCTCTCTGTGTTGTGTGTGTTGTTTCCCCAGTGCTTGCATGCACAGGTGGGTGTCCTTGTCTGTGCGTATGTGTGGTGTGGGTGTTTGTTTCTGGCTCCTGTGTGGGCCTGTTTTGATGTATTTGCAATTTGTTTTGTGCTTTGCCTTTGTTCGGTATGAGTGTTTGTGTTGTGGTTGTGCGCGGTTGTGGGTGTTTGGTGTTCTTTCTTTCCTGTGTTTGCGCATGCCCCATGTGGTGGGGTGGCGGGCGTATTGGTGTGGGGTGATCTGGTTGTGTATGTTGCTGTTCCATGTGTTTGTCGCATGGGTTGTGTGTGTGTGTGATTATTTCTTTGTCCTTGTAATTGTTTTATTCTTTGTACATATTTTATGTTATTTATGTTCATATGTGTAGTTTTTGGATTTACTGTTTATTTGATGTTGGTGTCCTCATTTGTGTCCGGTTCTGCTCCTCTGTGTGAGGGGGTCGGACTGCCCGTGCTTGTGCTTTAATTTACTCCCTTTTTCCGTTCTAGGGGTGGTTAGCTTTCTGTACATTTGTTGTAATTTTTGTGTATTTTTTCTTGTACATTTTTGTTATTGTATTTGTCATTTATATGTTGTGTATTGTATGCATTCTCTGTCCCATGCTGTTTGTGGGTTTCCTTGCTTGTGTCCTGTGTGCTTTCCTGTGACCTCTTGTATGTATTTTATGTCTGTTTCATGGTGTTTGCTTTGTTTTATGTATAAGCCCGATTGTTTGTATTTCTATGTTGTTTTGCACTTGTTCCCTGTTTTTGTACTTTGGTTTTTTATATATCAATAAAAAAAACTTGAATTGGAGACTCAGTAACATATGCTGGAGATCAACGCCAACAGCAACAAGTTGAACTAGAAACACAGAACAGAAGGATTAAGGCTCAGTTGCAACTAGAGGAAGTTAGGAGGCAGCAAGCAGAGCATCAAACTAAGCAGTTAGAAATTCAACAGCGTATAGCAATAAATAATAAGAGACTAAAGGAACAGGGAATTACAGCAGGGCAAGGTGACATTAATAATCATACAGGTAATACTGATAATCACCCAAATTTGTCTGCCAGAGAAATTAGCATTGTTTATAGCTGAACATAAACAGACCAATGACATTATGAAAGTAGCCAAGCTAGCAGACAAACACGAGTTACTCACAAAGTTTCCTTTTCGAACCCAATATAATACTAATCATTCTAAGAGTAATTATCTTGTTCCTAAATCTCATGTTTTCCAGACCAGACCAGCTAACCCACCAACTCCCCTGAACTCTTCTCATGTAAAGCCAAAGTTAGAGAAAAATCAGACGGGGTTTTCACCCTCAAATAGTGTAGTGTCTAAACCTGCATTTGGTTTGGTTGTTTCGACCACTGACAGATATTGCACACATTGCAAGAGAAGAGATCATGTGGTTAATTCCTGTTTTACCTTGCACCCTGAGTTGAGACCTACCGGTCTGATTATGAGACAGGGGTTGCAAGCAATTAATTCTAATGTTGTTCCAGTCAAATCAAATTAGATGACTGATTTTAGTCTTTATATCTATGCTGGTGAAATATTTTGTACCAGTGGAGCTGGAAGCCAATGCAGTTATTGAGGGACACTGGTGGTTCCCAATCTCTAATTTCTCACTGTGTTCTTGCTGATGTTTGCGCAGAAGACACTGGTGAAGAAGTATTTGGAGGGTCAGGGATTTGTAGGCCAAATCTAGGGATTTGGAGATCATGCTCAGTGTGTACCATTAGTTAAAATTCACTAGTAGTCCACCATTACACCAGGTTGGTGCACTGTAGTACTTAGTTAGCAGTTGCCCATCCCTGGGGTTGATGTTATTGTGGGTAATGATTTTGACAAGTGTCACGTTATTGAGACAGTGTTCTATTATGTTTACTACCCCTAGTTGTGTGCTGGCACAGCCTGATGCAGTATGTGGTGTTATCTATCCTTCCTGTGCTGAGTCCAGTTCTGTGAGTGAACAGACAGATATAGAGGATGGTATTATCTACACTACCTGTGCTGCATTCAATTCTATTAGTGTTCCAATTGTCAGTTCTGTTGCTACCAAGGTAATTGTTTCAGAGTCCAGGACCCCTTTAGAGATGAAGTAGGAGCTAGATTTTCAGGATTCATTTGTGGCCAACCTGGTTGTTGAGAGTGAGTCTGATACTTTGATCCCAATTTATTCTAACCAAGTAGACGGTTTGGAACAGGAAGTCTGTGTACCTGTTACTTGCCCGCTCGCTCCAGAGGTTGAGTCAGGTGTCGAGAGTAAGTCAGTTGAAGCCTTGACCCCGAATTATTCGAACCAAAATGATTTAGAAAAGGATGTCGGGTTGCCAGTTACTTTCCCACTCGTTCCAGTTTTAGAGTCATTGCCTTTGTGTACGTTAAGCAGGACTAACCCCATGATATCTGAGGGTAGTAAAGAGACAGTCTATTATGTAGATCCATTGCTGGAGATTGTGGGAGATCATCTAAATGCTCAGCTTCTGTCGAGCAGATGGAGACCTGTTGAGCCTCCCTTTACAGTTGACTGTGAGAAGGTGACCTAGCTTAGAATATTTAGTGATTGTAAAGAGACAGTACTCTAAGCATCTCAAGAATATGTCATGGGAGGACAATTTGGCAAATTTTGAGTAACAGTTAACAGTGATAATATTTTTTTCTAAATTGCAGTGAGGGGTTGGCCAGTTATTCTTGTTCCGGGTGGATCAATTGTTTAACATTGTGTAATGGGAGTCAGAGTGTTCTGAGGACATTAATACAAACTGAAGTTGTTTCACGGGACCTGTACTCCCTTGGAGAAATGGACTGTGTATCATCTATGTCCAGAACATATGTTAAGTTCATGTGTTGTACTGTTTCTCAGAGTCAGAGTGGTGTTGTAGGATTTTGTCAGACTTTGAAGCAGAGGTTGAAGGTAAAATATGTGAGTTCCAAGTTGGAGGGGGACGTGGATATCCCACCTGTTTTGTTTGTTGATGTGTGTGTAAGGGTACAGGTTATCCTTGGGGTGGTTCCCAAGTAATTTGGTTTTCACCTACCAGGTGATAAGACCCCCTAATACTGTTGCTGAATTATTTGATATCACCAGGAGGAAAACACTTGCTGAGTAAAGTTCATAGTAACTGTGGTCCAAGCTTCAGAGTGGGTCTGATACTTTCATGGGAGGTCAAGATTGGCTAAAAAGGATTGTTTGGTGAGTTCACAGTTAGGAGGTGAGAGCTTGTTCGTTTGTTATTGTTAACACGTTTGGGCGCTCTCATGTTTTATTAGTCTGATGGGTCTTGCAGAGTCGGGAGGAGACTGAATGATTTGCCCAACACTGGTTGTCACCTGAATCAGTTCAGACCGGTGTTCCTTGCACTTTTCCTGGTTGTTCTTGTCTGTTTCAACAGGCATAAGAGGTTAACTTCTAAGTCCGGTCTTATTGTTGGTCGTGGCTGTTTGTTTCACAGAAGATCCAGAGTGTTGGAGACCAGAGGTTCCTGAGGGGTGTATACTAGATCATCCCCATTCACAAGGAGAATTCCCTCAATCATCCCTCATCTATGTCAATTCATCTCAGTGAATTAACTCTACAGAAAAGGAGTGGAATCCAGTGGAAAACCTATCAACTCTTACAACCCAGGATGATCCAGCTCAGGTAATGTACATGGTATCCTCAACCGAGTTGTAGTTGTAAGAGTTCCCTACATCTAAGTCCAGGTAACTTATATCTAACTGTTGAAGTGCTCCAGGTTGAAATTGGTTGGATCTGTACTATCTGTTTACAAAAGGTAGTGCATTTTTTGTTGAGTAAGTACTTTACCTTGATGTGCTGGAGTATTGTAACTTGTTCGTTATAAATAAAGTGAATTGTAGTTTTATTGGATTACTACCAGGTTGAGAAAGAAACCAGTTAAGTGGAAACCTTCTATATTAGATTTTGTTGTCCAGACTGCCATTTATTTCGGATGTATGTATTGTACTCAAGTCGTATGTGAATCTTGCAAAGTGTGGTGAGTATAATAAGAACAAATGTTGTGATGAGCAGAGAGTGAGAATTTACCTCAGGTATTTCGGTGAACAAAATGAGATAGTGCCCAGGAGAGATAAAGGTGTTTAGAATCCAAGTGAACAGTTATAGTTACACTAAAGTTGGGAGACGGTGTTTCAGAATGTAATGAAGAAAATGTATATTGTATAGTTGCTACAGTGAATTGTTTTTACATGAAGAGTGTAATGTCAACTAATGAACTTTGGATTATTTCCATATTTAGTTATTTCATTCCATTGGAGTTAATGAACTTATTACAAAAGTTAAGATTCAATTTGTTTTTTCTTGCAAGAAGATGTACCTTGCTATATATTATTATATTAGTGATTTTTTTACATATTGTGCATGAGTGTTGCTAATGAATTTCTGATTGTATTTCAATTGTCATATATCTTCTATAAATTGGTTCAGTGTAATGTTTTCCTTAGGAAGTTCAGTGTCAATAATTATGATTGGATTATGAGTTCTCAGTATTGTACTCACCTGCAGTCAAAAACTGAAATCAACCTTCAGTTAATTTCATTTTTTTAAGGACGAGGAGGGATTTCTTGAAGCCATATATTTTAATCTAACATTTACCATGATAAACATGTATGTTCATTATTTCTTTCCTCAGTTATTTATAATTAACCATTATATTCATTAGTTTTCCAGTATTTAGGTTTGAATTAAATGTAGCATGCTATAGTGTGTCTGTATGAAATATTTTGCTAATGCTATTGCATATTAGTTCATGTAGGGGGAGACCATGGCGACTCATGGGGGGATGACCATATTTGGGATGTTCCAATAATGAATGCAGTGTATCAACCAAACATCACTGATTCATCCCAGTAATTTTTTCAGTTTTTGTATGTACATATTTCTTTAATTTTACCTTAGCAGTGTTATATGCATATTAGTATAGTTATAATTATATTCTTAAGTATTACTCTCAGACAGCAGAATATCTAGAGATTTCATGTGGTTCTTAGTTGGTAACCTGTCGACACCATGACGTGCATGCTCTTACACGCTAGTTGCGTGGGTGAGGCTGGGTGGGGGTGGACATGTTATGGGATAAGCGTTTCGTACCTGTATATTATTTAGCAATATAGCTAATTGCCTGGTTAGACCATTATTTGCTTACCCATCAATTCATTTAAGCTTTAAAATGGTGATCAGTGCTTATATATATAATTATATTGTGATATTTCATTCTGCTGCAACAATATTTCTGGCTGCCTGTATTTCATTTATATGTTTGTATGTTTCTTTGTTACCCTTACTTAAAGTATATTGCTATGCTGATTAAGCAGTTGATTTATTTACCCTAGGAATTTGTAGTAGGCAAGACTGCCTCTATATGTATTATAATACTTGACCATACCAAGAGGTCAAGCGTCATTACATGTCCACAGGTGTGCCGGACCCCACTGGTGTGCTGTGAAGGGTCCACTGGTGTGCTGTGAAGGGTCCACAGGTGTGCCGGGCCCCACTTGTGTGCTGTGAAGGGTCCACTGGTGTGCTGTGAAGGGTCCACAGGTGTGCTGTGAAGGGTCCACGGGTATGCCGGGCCCCAGTGGTGTGCTGTGAAGGGTCCACAGGTGTGCCGAGCACCACTAGTGTGCTGTGAAGGATTCACAGGTGTGCGAGGCTCCACTGGTGTGCTGTGAAGGATCCACAGGTGTCCCGGGCCCCACTGGTGTGCTGTGAAGGGTCCACTGGTGTGCTGTGAAGGGTCCACATGTGTGCCAGACCCCATTGGTGTGCTGTGAAAGGTCCACAGGTGTGCCGAGCACCACTAGTGTGCTGTGAAGGATTCACAGGTGTGCGAGGCTCCACTGGTGTGCTGTGAAGGATCCACAGGTGTCCCGGGCCCCACTGGTGTGCTGTGAAGGGTCCACTGGTGTGCTGTGAAGAGTCCACAGGTGTGCTGGGCCCCACTGGTGTGCTGTGAAGGGTCCACAGGTGTGCTGTGAAGAGTCCACAGGTGTGCCAGGCCCCACTGGTGTGCTGTGAATGATCCACAGGTGTGCCTGGCCCCACTGGTATGCTGTGAAGGGTCCTCTGGTGTGCCAGGCACAATGGTACCTCTGGATACCCCACACTGATACCCCACTTCCATAATATTCCACAGATAAATGAATGCATTGAAAAAATTGAAATTCGTTTCTTTCTTTATCCGCATTTTCTTTTTAATTTGAGTCTGTTACAGCTTAATTTTGGTCTTTTTAGTCCATGTTCCAAGTGTTCAAGAACTCTGCAGGGTAGTGGGTGTTCCAGAACTCTGCAGGGTAGTGGGTGTTCCAGAACTCTGCAGGGTAGTGGGTGTTCCAGAACTCTGCAGGGTAGTGGGTGTTCCAGAACTCTGCAGGGTAGTGGGTGTTCAAGAACTCTGCAGGGTAGTGGGTGTTCCAGAACTCTGCAGGGTAGTGGGTGTTCAAGAACTCTGCAGGGTAGTGGGTGTTCCAGAACTCTGCAGGGTAGTGGGTGTTCCAGAACTCTGCAGGGTAGTGGGTGTTCCAGAACTCTGCAGGGTAGTGGGTGTTCAAGAACTCTGCAGGGTAGTGGGTGTTCAAGAACTCTGCAGGGTAGTGGTTGTTCCAGAACTCTGCAGGGTAGTGGGTGTTCAGGAGCTCTACAGGGTAGTGGGTGTTCAGGAGCTCTACAGGGTAGTGGGTGTTCCAGAACTCTGCAGGGTAGTGGGTGTTCCAGAACTCTGCAGGGTAGTGGGTGTTCCAGAACTCTGCAGGGTAGTGGGTGTTCAGAAGCTCTACAGGGTAGTGGGTGTTCAGGAGCTCTACAGGGTAGTGGGTGTTCCAGAGCTCTGATGGGTAGTGGGTGTTCCAGAACTCTGCAGGGTAGTGGGTGTTGAGGAGCTCTACAGGGTAGTGGGTGTTCCAGAACTCTGCAGGGTAGTGGGTGTTCAGGAGCTCTACAGGGTAGTGGGTGTTCAGGAGCTCTACAGGGTAGTGGGTGTTCCAGAACTCTGCAGGGTAGTGGGGGTTCAGGAGCTCTACAGGGTAGTGGGTGTTCCAGAACTCTGCAGGGTAGTGGGTGTTCCAGAACTCTGCAGGGTAGTGGGTGTTCAAGAACTCTGCAGGGTAGTGGGTGTTCCAGAACTCTGCAGGGTAGTGGGTGTTCCAGAACTCTGCAGGGTAGTGGGTGTTCAGGAGCTCTACAGGGTAGTGGGTGTTCAGGAGCTCTACAGGGTAGTGGGTGTTCAAGAACTCTGCAGGGTAGTGGGTGTTCCAGAACTGTGCAGGGTAGTGGGTGTTCCAGAACTCTGCAGGGTAGTGGGTGTTCAGGAGCTCTACAGGGTAGTGGGTGTTCAAGAACTCTGCAGGGTAGTGGGTGTTCCAGAACTCTGCAGGGTAGTGGGTGTTCCAGAACTCTGCAGGGTAGTGGGTGTTCCAGAACTCTGCAGGGTAGTGGGTGTTCCAGAACTCTGCAGGGTAGTGGGTGTTCCAGAACTCTGCAGGGTAGTGGGTGTTCCAGAACTCTACAGGGTAGTGGGTGTTCAAGAACTCTGCAGGGTAGTGGGTGTTCAGGAGCTCTACAGGGTAGTGGGTGTTCAAGAACTCTGCAGGGTAGTGGGTGTTCCAGAACTCAACAGGGTAGTGGGTGTTCAAGAACTCTGCAGGGTAGTGGGTGTTCCAGAACTCTGCAGGGTAGTGGGTGTTCCAGAACTCTGCAGGGTAGTGGGTGTTCCAGAACTCTGCAGGGTAGTGGGTGTTCAGGAGCTCTACAGGGTAGTGGGTGTTCAGGAGCTCTACAGGGTAGTGGGTGTTCCAGAGCTCTGCAGGGTAGTGGGTGTTCCAGAACTCTGCAGGGTAGTGGGTGTTGAGGAGCTCTACAGGGTAGTGGGTGTTGAGGAGCTCTACAGGGTAGTGGGTGTTCCAGAACTCTGCAGGGTAGTGGGTGTTCAGGAGCTCTACAGGGTAGTGGGTGTTCAGGAGCTCTACAGGGTAGTGGGTGTTCCAGAACTCTGCAGGGTAGTGGGTGTTCAGGAGCTCTACAGGGTAGTGGGTGTTCCAGAACTCTGCAGGGTAGTGGGGGTTCAGGAGCTCTACAGGGTAGTGGGTGTTCAAGAACTCTGCAGGGTAGTGGGTGTTCCAGAACTCTGCAGGGTAGTGGGTGTTCCAGAACTCTGCAGGGTAGTGGGTGTTCAAGAACTCTGCAGGGTAGTGGGTGTTCAGGAGCTCTACAGGGTAGTGGGTGTTCAGGAGCTCTACAGGGTAGTGGGTGTTCAAGAACTCTGCAGGGTAGTGGGTGTTCCAGAACTGTGCAGGGTAGTGGGTGTTCCAGAACTCTGCATGGTAGTGGGTGTTCAGGAGCTCTACAGGGTAGTGGGTGTTCAGGAGCTCTACAGGGTAGTGGGTGTTCAAGAACTCTGCAGGGTAGTGGGTGTTCCAGAACTCTGCAGGGTAGTGGGTGTTCCAGAATTCTGCAGGGTAGTGGGTGTTCCAGAACTCTGCAGGGTAGTGGGTGTTCAGAAGCTCTACAGGGTAGTGGGTGTTCCAGAACTCTGCAGGGTAGTGGGTGTTCCAGAACTCTGCAGGGTAGTGGGTGTTCCAGAACTCTACAGGGTAGTGGGTGTTCAAGAACTCTGCAGGGTAGTGGGTGTTCAGGAGCTCTACAGGGTAGTGGGTGTTCAGGAGCTCTACAGGGTAGTGGGTGTTCAAGAACTCTGCAGGGTAGTGGGTGTTCCAGAACTCAACAGGGTAGTGGGTGTTCAAGAACTCTGCAGGGTAGTGGGTGTTCCAGAACTCTGCAGGGTAGTGGGTGTTCCAGAACTCTGCAGGGTAGTGGGTGTTCAGGAGCTCTACAGGGTAGTGGGTGTTCAAGAACTCTGCAGCGTAGTGGGTGCTCAAGAGCTCCAGTTTTGTAGTAAACTGTAACCTGAGCACGTTGTTCCTGATGCTTATAAGTGATTTGCTTCTTGTAATAAACCCTTTGATGTTATGCTGGTATTGTTTTATCATGATGGTGGTCTTCGGAGCATCTATGTTTCCATCCTTGAGTGTTCTTGAACTATTCCACAGTTGTAATCCACTGAAAGCCAATAATAATTTATTGAGGTTATTGAGATTATATTGAGTTGATTTCGGGGCTTAGCGTCTCCGTGGCCCGGTCCTCGACCCGGCCTCCTGTTTGTTACACACCCCCAGGAAGCCGCCCGTAGCAGCTGTCTAACTCTCTGGTACCTATTTACTGCTAGGAGAACAGGTGCATAAGGGTGAAAGAAACTCTGCCCATTTGTTTCCGCCTCCTCCAGGAATCGAACCCAGAACCTCAGTACTACGAATCCGAAGCACTGTCCACTCAACTGTCAGCCCCCCCCCCCTTCTACTACAGCAATCTTCTTACTTAACATTTTACCAAACAGTAGGTGTGACACCTAATGCTTAGGAAATGTTTACAGTTGATTTATTCCGATTATTAAGCATCATTTGGCCGGCATTAATGACACTGAACTTTCTTTGTTCCTCGTCAAAATGCAAATGGCACCTCTAGAATCACTTCTAGACCGTCTGTTGCCTCTCCTGTGTATAAAGAAACGATGCAACGATGCACAACTAGCAAATAAACGCTTGAGAAGCCAATTATCTCATTTTTTTTGGTCCTTTAAAATAGGAAAGGTTATGTATAAAAGAGCTGTATTTCATACACACAGTTCACCCAATATTGATAAAAATACCCTCAAAATAAAGCTTTATTATCAATGGTGTTTTTCACTTGAAATCTAATGTGTTGAAGTACAGACCCACACTCAAGCATTCTGTCACTGTCCAAGTTCTCACAGTAGAAAAGAATTAGCAGTGATTCTAAGACGATTCTTTTCTATATTTCTTATGTCCTTCTACTTGTATCCACCCGGAAGTGAATGCAAGTAAGCTGGCACAAGAGGACATGTTAAACGGAAGGACGAGATAAAGTAAAGCACTTCGCAGTCCCCGTACTCAGTCTCTGTGGTGCTGTGGTAAAACACTCGCCCTGCGCTTTCCAAGCACTTTGTACTGGGTTCGTATTCTGGCCGCGGAGGATTGGCCGGGTGCCAATCCTTAACTGTAGCCTCTGTTCACCTAGCAGTGAATGGGTATCTGGTTACCTGGTTGATACCTGGTTGATGGGGTTCTGGGAGTTCGTCTACTCCCCAAGCCCGGCCCGAG
>NC_091232.1:23614112-23621612 GCF_040958095.1 Procambarus clarkii | reverse complement strand
CTGAAATATCACTTCTCTCATCTGAAATAGTCATGTATAACTTCTTTCCAACACTGTTCTTAACTAAAGTAGCCTTTCACTTTGCTAAAATAGTCATATTCATCATTGTTCCTAACTAAAATTATATGACGTTAAGTAAGAAATATAGTCAAAGACACTCTTCGAGACATCAAGGACTTACTCAAAGACATCAAAGTTACTCTTCATTACATCAAAGACTCATTCAAATACTACTCTTGTTCTCAGAAGTCATTCTCAAAGTCATCACCGATTTTCTCAGTCACCAAAGTTATTCTCTGAGTTAACAAAATACTACTCATGTTCTCAAAAGACATTCTCAAAGTCAACAAAGTTATTCAAAGAGCTAACAAAGTTATTCTCGGGGTCACCTTCGATCTTCAGAGAAACTTTCCAAAACATCTTTGTTCATCAAAGTTATTCTCGGAGTCATCAAAGGTGATCTCTAACTCACTTTTGGTCGTTAAAGTTAATTTCTATGTTATAAAGTTTGTCTCAGAGACATCTAAGTTAATCTTAGAGTTATCAAATGTAATCTCTAACTCACTTTTGTTCATCAAAGTTGATCTCAGAGTTAACAAAGGTAATCTCTAACTCACTCTCGTTCATCAAAGTTGTTTCAAAGACATCAAAGTTAATCTCAGAGTTATCCAAAGATATTCTCATGTCCACAAAGTTATTCCAAGAGACGTCAAAGTCAATCTCAGACATCTTCGTTCATAAAAGTTATTCTCAGAGACGACTAAAGTTATTCTCTAAGAGCTATCAAAAGTTATTCTCAGTCAAGATATGTTATTCTCTAAGTAACCTTCCGTTCATCAAAGACATTCTCTAAGCTCTCAAAGTTGTTCTCTAAGACACATTCGTTCATCAAAGAAACTCTCCGTCCATCATGTTATTCTTCAAGACATCTTCAGTCATAAAATTTCTCTCCAAAATGTAACTAGTTCAGCTTTTCATACCAAACCCGCGCTTCTGTTAAAATATATTTTCTGAGTCACTTTACCCTAACACTGTTCTCAGAACTACACTGCCCAAATCCTACGTAACCTATCCTCGCCACCCAATGTTACTTAGTTAACGTAACGTTCCAAAACCTAACTTTACCTATCCTAACTTAGCTTACCTTACCTCTACCTATCGTACCTAACTTAACCTGCATAACCTAACTTTACCTATCCTAACAGGACTTACCTTACATTACCTATCTTACTTAACTTAACCTGCACAACCTAACTTACATAACTTATCTTACCTATCCTAAAGTAACCTAACTTGCTTTACCTAACTTAATCTTACATTCCCAAACTGATGTATCCTAACTTATCTAGTCCAACCAGTCATGATCTAACTTACATAATTATTCCTGCTTGTCTTTTGTGTTTCGTCAATCATTGTCTCATATTCATTTACTCATTTCAAGGGTTAATCTCAAATGGTCATTTTTGCAGATCAAGGGTTATTTGTTAAAGTTCATCAAGTTGCTCATAAGTTGTATTTATTATGTTTGTTATTAATTATTTATTCGTATTCCCCAACCCCTTAACCTAACCTTCCAGATGTAGTTATTGTGTTTTTGACGGATTTGTTGAATATATTATCCTTTTCCTAACCTTTCAGATGTAGTTTATTGTGTTTTTTGATGTATTTGTTGAATATATTATCCTTTTCCTAACCTTTCAGATGTAGTTTATTGTGTTTTTTGATGTATTTGTTGAATATATTATCCTTTTCCTAACCTTTCAGATGTAGTTTTGTTTCTCCTTTTGTATATTTTTACCCAAACCCACCATCCCACTTAACCTTCTTTCCTTCTTTTACTTTGTTTTCACATATAAGTTCATTCTCTATCTTAGTAATAATAAAAATTACAATAGTAAAGAATCAGATCTACTAAGAAAAACAAGAGAGCAAGTGAGTGAGAGCATGAAACGAGGAGAAAAGAGTAAGAGAGAGGGGGGAGGAAGAGCATGGGAGCACAAGACTTGAATTTGAGAAAGAAGAGAGCATTTGAGCAAATGAGTAAGAGAGAGGGGGGAGGAAGAGCATAGGAGCACAAGACTTGAATTTGAGAAAGAAGAGAGCATTTGAGCAAATGAGTGAGAGAGAGGGGGAGGAAGAGAGAGAATGAGGGAGAAAGATAGGTCCCATGCTCTTCCTCCCCCCTCTCTCTTACTCTTTTCTCCTCGTTTCATGCTCTCACTCACTTGCTCTCTTGTTTTTCTTAGTAGATCTGATTCTTTACTATTGTAATTTTTATTATTACTAAGATAGAGAATGAACTTATATGTGAAAACAAAGTAAAAGAAGGAAAGAAGGTTAAGTGGGATGGTGGGTTTGGGTAAAAATATACAAAAGGAGAAACAAAACTACATCTGAAAGGTTAGGAAAAGGATAATATATTCAACAAATACATCAAAAAACACAATAAACTACATCTGAAAGGTTAGGAAAAGGATAATATATTCAACAAATACATCAAAAAACACAATAAACTACATCTGAAAGGTTAGGAAAAGGATAATATATTCAACATATACATCAAAAAACACAATAAACTACATCTGAAAGGTTAGGAAAAGGATAATATATTCAACAAATCCGTCAAAAACACAATAAACTACATCTGAAAGGTTAGGAAAAGGATAATATATTCAACAAATACATCAAAAAACACAATAAACTACATCTGAAAGGTTAGGAAAAGGATAATATATTCAACAAATCGGTCAAAAACACAATAACTACATCTGGAAGGTTAGGTTAAGGGGTTGGGGAATACGAATAAATAATTAATAACAAACATAATAAATACAACTTATGAGCAACTTGATGAACTTTAACAAATAACCCTTGATCTGCAAAAATGACCATTTGAGATTAACCCTTGAAATGAGTAAATGAATATGAGACAATGATTGACGAAACACAAAAGACAAGCAGGAATAATTATGTAAGTTAGATCATGACTGGTTGGACTAGATAAGTTAGGATACATCAGTTTGGGAATGTAAGATTAAGTTAGGTAAAGCAAGTTAGGTTACTTTAGGATAGGTAAGATAAGTTATGTAAGTTAGGTTGTGCAGGTTAAGTTAAGTAAGATAGGTAATGTAAGGTAAGTCCTGTTAGGATAGGTAAAGTTAGGTTATGCAGGTTAAGTTAGGTACGATAGGTAGAGGAAAGGTAAGCTAAGTTAGGATAGGTAAAGTTAGGTTTTGGAACGTTACGTTAACTAAGTAACATTGGGTGGTGAGGATAGGTTACGTAGGATTTGGGCAGTGTAGTTCTGAGAACAGTTTTAGGGTAAAGTGACTAAGAAAATATATTTTAACAGAAGCGCGGGTTTGGTATGAAAAGCTGAACTAGTTACATTTTGGAGAGAAATTTTATGACTGAAGATGTCTTGAAGAATAACATGATGGACGGAGAGTTTCTTTGATGAACGAATGTGTCTTAGAGAACAACTTTGAGAGCTTAGAGAATGTCTTTGATGAACGGAAGGTTACTTAGATAATAACATATCTTGACTGAGAATAACTTTTGATAGCTCTTAGAGAATAACTTTAGTCGTCTCTGAGAATAACTTTTATGAACGAAGATGTCTGAGATTGACTTTGACGTCTCTTGGAATAACTTTGTGGACATGAGAATATCTTTGGATAACTCTGAGATTAACTTTGATGTCTTTGAAACAACTTTGATGAACGAGAGTGAGTTAGAGATTACCTTTGTTAACTCTGAGATCAACTTTGATGAACAAAAGTGAGTTAGAGATTACATTTGATAACTCTAAGATTAACTTAGATGTCTCTGAGACAAACTTTATAACATAGAAATTAACTTTAACGACCAAAAGTGAGTTAGAGATCATCTTTGATGACTCCGAGAATAACTTTGATGAACAAAGATGTTTTGGAAAGTTTCTCTGAAGATCGAAGGTGACCCCGAGAATAACTTTGTTAGCTCTTTGAATAACTTTGTTGACTTTGAGAATGTCTTTTGAGAACATGAGTAGTATTTTGTTAACTCAGAGAATAACTTTGGTGACTGAGAAAATCGGTGATGACTTTGAGAATGACTTCTGAGAACAAGAGTAGTATTTGAATGAGTCTTTGATGTAATGAAGAGTAACTTTGATGTCTTTGAGTAAGTCCTTGATGTCTCGAAGAGTGTCTTTGACTATATTTCTTACTTAACGACATATAATTTTAGTTAGGAACAATGATGAATATGACTATTTTAGCAAAGTGAAAGGCTACTTTAGTTAAGAACAGTGTTGGAAAGAGGTTATACAT
This sequence comes from Procambarus clarkii, assembly GCF_040958095.1. Taxonomy (NCBI): domain Eukaryota; kingdom Metazoa; phylum Arthropoda; class Malacostraca; order Decapoda; family Cambaridae; genus Procambarus; species Procambarus clarkii. The sequence continues at coordinate 23,617,299 of NC_091232.1, read as the reverse complement.
GACTATTTCAGATGAGAGAAGTGATATTTCAGTTAAGAAATGACAGGGAAACATGATGAAGTAACTATTTTTATTTGACTGATGAATACTTGTAGTTAAGGAAAAAGACAAACATGACGAGGGAGACTATTTTGTGCTCCCCAAAGTATAAGGTCCGTTAAGAACAGCGATGAAAGATAACTTTGGTTATTTTTCTTACTTGACAAAACATAATTTTAGTTAGGAACAATGATGATGAATATGACTTTTTCTGTTGATTGATGGATAATTTTAGTTATGAAATGACAATGAAACATGAAGAACACGGAAATTTTTCTGATGACTAGGGAATAAGTTTAGTTATGAACAGGGTTGGAAAGATACCTTTGACTATTTTTGGTTGATTGGATAATAAGTTTAGTTGAGAAATGAGGAAAGTGACTATGTTTTAGTTGATTGGCGAAAGATTTTTAGTTAAGAAGTTAGAAGAAAAGGTTTGTCTTTGTAAATTAGGAACTGAATAAAGTGTAGATTTGTTTAAGAACGGGTTGGTAGAACTATTAAGCTGACGACGACGAGAATTACTTTGACATAGTTTTGTAAATAAAAACTGAGTGACTAAAATTGTTGAGGGGACTGTATTGCCGTTTAATATTATTTGACAAAAAACTAGTTAGTGAATGGAAGAAACAAATTGGTTTAAAGAAACAAAGAACATAAAAAAAAAATTGAGGTTAAGTAGGGGAAAGAACACAGTGAACGTACGGTGAACGCAGAAAACATGTAAGAAAAAGTTGATGAATAGAGTGAGCATGCAGGGAATATGAACTTATAGAGGATATGAAAACATGATAAGGAACATAGGGAATACAAGAATGAACACTGAAAATGCGAAGAACAAGCTAAGAAAATTGAGAACATGAATATTGAGTATAAAAGTTATACAGAGAACATATGATGTACATGAAAACCTGACAAAGAACATAGTGAACATACGGGGAAAATAGAAAACAGAAAAAATGAGAAAAACAGGTGAAAAGAATTGAACTGAGCATGCTGTGAACATTTGTAGAACATGGAATAAACACAGAAAACATGTAAGAAAAAGTTGATGAATAGAGTGAACATGCAGGGAATATGAACTTATAGAGAATATGAAAACATGATAAGGAACATAGGGAATACAAGAATGAACACTGAACATGTGAAGAACAAGCTAAGAACATTGAGAACATGAATATTGAGTATAAAAGTTATACAGAGAACATATGATGTACATGAAAACCTGACAAAGAACATAGTGAACATACGGGGAAAATGGTAGAAAACAGAAAAAAAATGAGAAAAACAGGTGAAAAGCATTGAACTGAGCATGCTGTGAACATTTGTAGAACATGGAATGAACACAGAAAACATGTAAGAAAAAGTTGATGAATAGAGTGAACATGCATGGAATATGAACTTATAGAGAATATGAAAACATGATAAGGAACATAGGGAATACAAGAATGAACACTGAACATGTGAAGAACAAGCTAAGAATTGAAATCAACTATTTTTTTCACATATTATGCTAACACCATATGTCTATATGGTGAGAGATGTAACGAAGATGGACTAAGTCATACTTTTATTTAAAAATGTCATTTTGGGCTGCAAAAGTTGATTGCGTTATGTTACGTTACATTGTGTTACAGAGGGCTAAACTGGTATAGGTCAATATTTTATATAGTGAGAGATGTAATGAAGATGGACTAAGTCATACTTTCATTTAAAAACGATATTTGGTCTGTAGAAAGTTGATTTGCGTTACGTTACGTTACGTTACATTGTGTTATAGAGGGTTAAAACGGGTATACCGTAATATTCATATGCTATGAGATGTAATGGAGATATTGTGTTTGGCTAAATGAGTTCACATTTCAATAATGATATTCGGACAACAGCCAGAAAGTTGATCTCTACGTTACTTAATGATGATATAATGCGATGCAATCGTGTGCTAATATTTTATTTGTGTTAGAATGTAAGGGCTATAGGAGTTTGTCTAGACTTGCATACATTTTCAAACGCTATTTATGTAGGCAGTAGAAAGACTGGTTTCCCATTACGCTACATTGACTGTGTTACAAGAACTGAAAAAACAGACTTAACCCAGACCTATTTCACTATCGACTCACTGCTCTTATTCTCATCGATTGGTGTTTACATTGGATGACGTAGGTCTTAAGAGAGACAGCCTTGATGGAGAAAGATACGTGAACAGCGGCATCAGGAGAAAGGAAATGATGTTACTTTCCCCGACTACTAAATGATCTGGAGAGAGAGAGAGAGAGAGAGAGAGAGAGAGAGAGAGAGAGAGAGAGAGAGAGAGAGAGAGAGAGAGAGAGAGAGAGAGAGAGAGAGAGAGAGAGACAGAGAGACAGAGAGACAGAGAGACAGAGAGACAGAGAGAGAGAGAGAGAGAGAGAGAGAGAGAGAGAGAGAGAGAGAGAGAGAGAGAGACAGAGAGACAGAGAGACAGAGAGACAGAGAGACAGAGAGAGAGAGAGACAGACTGAGAGACAGAGAGACAGAGAGAGAGAACAGCAAATTATGATTTGTTATAATAATAAGATTGAAGACCAGCTTATGACTGGATATTCTTAAAAAAATACTATTTGAGCAAAGAATGGTGATACTAAGCTTAGAACAGAACAGAACATCCGGTCTGGGAAGGGGGCAGTGATGGTTTGGCCATGGAGGGGGTGGTAGGGGTAAGGGTAAGTAGGGGTGGACGGGGAGAGGGTAAGGCAGAGCCATTACATCCTCCATCTCAATACACCTCAAACCATCACGAAGGTGAGACTGCAGCGAGAGGGGCTGCCGGTTCATTCATTCAGGAGTCTTGCTATGGATGTAGGACGAAGAGGTGATGGAGATTGAGTAAACATGCATACATTTCAATGATATTTATTTGGGCCAGCAGATGTTGTGATCACAGTTAACAAGAACAATTTGTAGGTAGAGATCGCGTCTCCGTGACGATGTGAAATGTTTCTCTCTTTTAGTAAACGCTAACATACTGACTTTGACTGAGTTTACTAAGTGAAGTGTCGTGTGGTGGACTTTAGAGAGAGTGAGAGAGAGAGAGAGAGAGAGAGAGAGAGAGAGAGAGAGAGAGAGAGAGAGAGAGAGAGAGACAGAGACAGAGACAGACATACAGAGA
>NC_091232.1:23566316-23613612 GCF_040958095.1 Procambarus clarkii | reverse complement strand
AGAGAGAGAGAAGAGAGGAGCGAGAGAGAGAGAGAGAGAGAGAGAGAGAGAGAGAGAGAGAGAGAGAGAGAGAGAGAGAGAGAGACAGAGAGAGAGAGAGTCTGCTGGCTTTGCTAGTGGAATAATGTTAGTGGTCTGTTTATGTTCAGCTATAAACGGGGCTAATTTATCTGGTAGACAACCTAAGATCGCCTCCGTCACAATGAGGTTTCTTAAAGTCTCTAAATTTGTAATTGAAAGCGATTTTACCCATCAATCAAAGTGATTAATTTTAACTCTTTAAAATCAGAAATACTTTGATCGTGTGCCCTATATAAACCTCGATTTTTTTCTAGAATCTTGAATCTAGGCCGCTGGAATCTGCTGGTCTGCTTTACAAATTTAAAGTCATAAGATGATGCAAACACTTCTTGGGCTTTCCCTTTAAACTGTCCCTGTATGATAGGAACCCAATGATCCACAGGCCAATTCATACTGACTGCTGTCTTTATGAAATGTAAAAAAATCTCTGGAATGTTGCAAACATGTGCAAATATTTCATTTAAAATTATCTGCTAATAGAAATTTTAGCCAATTATCCTCTGTTTGCAAACTGTAGGTAGTAACTAAGTGATTGTAACCTATTCACAACTGCCCACTGTATGGGGGCGGTGTGCAGGACAAACATATAAATTATGACACTAGCTCTCCACATATGTCAGTTCCTTAATTTAGAAACTGTACTTTTGGTCGATCTCGAACTCATTGATGAGTTGACGACGCATATTGAATTTTGTAACTAGCTCATCAATATTATAACTTGTTGTTAAGGTGTCCTTTCCTATTTCTCCCCAGTGCCTAGGTGTCTAGGTGTTGGAATTACTCACTGAATACTTGAAGGAGTCAAGTGTGATGTATTTTAAGAGACTTTGAGCTATTGTTAACAAGTGGACTTGTGTTAAGAGAGACAAGTGCTGATGAATAACGTAGAGTACCATCATGTTGTTATCTAAGAGAGACAAGTGTTTGTGATTAACGTAAAGTACTTAACCAGTGTTAAGAGTCATATCTTCTTTCCTTGCAGGATTCCTGAGGTGAAGGGAATCATTTGATATAGGAGGCTACTGGATAGCTTACAAATTTATGGAGAAATTGTCATTATTGAGTTTTGCAGGTGAGGGGGGGGCTAACGCCCCCTAATACATACAAAATGGCGACGTCTCTTTCGGGTTGGTGCTAGGACGTGAGGACGCCAGCAGGCTGGCGATTGGCTGGCCGAGGTCACGTGAGGTGCTGACCAATCAGAGCCCGCTGTGACATCACCGGGAGGCCTGGCTCAGGACCTGCAGGTCACTGCACCAGCGGAGAATTACGGACCTTCGACGCGAGCGGAATTGTGTCAGTGAGCTCTCGAGCATGGAGGTTTTAGGAACCTCGCTCAGTGGATTTGAGCAGCCTAATGCAGTTTGCCATCATCGGAGAGGACTAGTGTACTCCCGCGGAGAACGAAGAAGCCGAGTTTAGTGGGCGAAAGAAGGCAGAGTACTAGTGGCTGTTAGTCTGCGGCAGAGGTGAGTGGCGACGCTGGATGGGCAAGTCTGACACCCTGCGGGTCCCACCCCAGTACGACGTGCAGCGCTGCTCTGACCAGCTCACATCTACTTAAGTTCCGGAGTGGAAGCATCGTGTCTGGATCCATGAGAAAGTGTCTTGGTGAAGGAGTGTGGAAAGCGACGTGCTCAGTGATCACTGGTTGAACCAGCGTGGAAGATCTGAATCCAGGTAATAGGAATGGAGATGACGCAATTCTCCACCACGCCAGACGACCTGTGACACACAATCGAAACGCCGAGGAGCGTCCTGGGAACCGTATACCTTCTACCATCGGAGAACAGAACGTCGATGGATACGAATGTTTAAGGGTAGATCATTATTTCCCTCCCATTACCCCTTTGATGACTAGGCTAGATAGGCCAAGTATATATTATATTAGTGTTTATTATTATCATGTTAGTAGTAGGTTAGGCTGTAAGCCTGTACAGTATTTTCTACAACCTGGAGAAGACAGCGTGGGAACGTGTGTGGCAGAGTTGGTGGACGAGAGGTCTACGTCAACGGAGCTCTCCCCCCAACCCACCACCATGAGAGGGTCCGAGTGCCCCTTTGAATTTGCCCAGTTGTCAGAGTTGCCAGAGGTGGTGAGAGGAGAGCGGACAACGTTCTCCAGTTAATCTAATTATAAATATATATATGTTGTACCGAGCAGCTAGAACACAGTACTTGGCCTACTATGCAAGGCCCGATTGGCCTAATAAGCCAACTTTTTCTGAATTAATATATTTTCTCTATTTTTTTCTTATGAAATGATAAAGCTACCCATTTCATTATGTATGAGGTCAATTTTTTTTTTATTGGAGTTAAAATTAACGTAGATATATGACCGAACCTAACCAACCCTACCTAACCTAACCTAACCTATCTCTATAGGTTAGGTTAGGTTAGGTAGCCGAAAAACAATTAATTCATGAAAATTTGGCTTATTAGGCAAATCGGGCCTTGCATAGTAGGCCGAGAAGTGCATTCTGGCTACTAGGTACGACATTATATATATATATATATATATATATATATATATATATATATATATATATATATATATATATATATATATATATATATATATATGTCGTACCTAGTAGCCAGAACGCACTTCTCAGCCTACTATGCAAGCCCCAATTTGCCTAATAAGCCATGTTTTCATGAATTAATTGTTTTTCGACTACCTAACCTACCTAACCTAACCTAACCTAACTTTTTTGGCTACCTAACCAAACCTAACCTATAAAGATAGGTTAGGTTAGGTTAGGTAGGGTTGGTTAGGTTCGGTCATATATCTACCTTAATTTTAACTCCAATAAAAAAATTGACCTCATACATAATGAAATGGGTAGCTTTATCATTTCATAAGAAAAAAATTAGAAAAAATATATTAATTCAGGAAAACTTGGCTTATTAGGCAAATCGGGCCTTGAATAGTATGCCAAAAAGTGAGTTCTGGCTACTAGGTACGACATATATATATATATATATATATATATATATGTCGTACCTAGTAGCCAGAACGCACTTCTCGGTCTACTATGCAATGCCCAATTTGCCTAATAGGCCGAGGGATATTCTTTATTTTCAATAATTTGTTTCTAATTAGTTTATATGAATAATTATTATTATATTATATTAAGAACATAAATTATTGACTTAGTTGTGTTAGTTTCAGTTAGGTTAAGATAGGTTAGGTTAGGTTAGGTAGGGTTGGTTAGGTTCGGTTATATATCTACGGTAGTTTTAACTCAAATTTAAAAAAAATTAACTCATACACAATGAAATGGATAGCTTTATCATTTCAAAATATTTTTTTTTAAATATATAAATTCAGGAAAACTTGGCTTATTAGGCAAGTTGGGCCTTGCACAGTAGGCAAGGCCCAACTTGCCTACTGTCAAACTGAAAACTCACACCCCAGAAGTGACTCCAACCCGTACTGCCAGGAGCAACGCAACTGGTATGTACAGGACGCCTTATTCCGCTTAACCATCACGACCGGACATAAGGAGGTGATAGCCGAAGCTATTTGAACTACCACCTCGCCCGCACCCGGATGGTATTCATGGGCATAGCATTTTATCAAATCACCTCATTCTTTGGGGCACACGTTAGGAACACAAATGCGAACAAGCGTGAATGGTCCCCAGGACTATATGCAACTGAAAACTCACACCCCAGTAGTGACTCGAACCCATACTGCCAGGAGCAATGCAACTGGTATGTACAGGACGCCTTAATCCGCTTGACCATCACGACCGGACATAAGCTATGCCCAAGATTACCATCCGGGTGCCGGCGGGGGGGGGGGGGGGGGTTCAAATAGTTTCGGCTATCACCTCCTTATGTCTGGTCGTGATGGTGACTTGAGGTTAGTGCCGAGTCTTCCTTCACTCTTCCGTGGGTACAAGGCTGGACCGCAAGTGGCGGTTCCACCTGTGGTTCGACTGAAGGGCTCCCAGGGCGATCAGTGGCATGCAAGTGTGTGGGAGCAACGACCCGGAGCAGTGGTCATTGTGTGGTCCTCATCTCAGGTACCGACACAACCCAGTAGGCCACTCATGTAACAAATTGGTGACCTTGCCAGGAAAAGAAAATAGTGTTGCCAGAAGGCGAATACAATGTTACCAGGGGTGTGAACAGAGTTGCGTGAACAAGTAGCCCAGTAGTGCAGGGACTGTGATAGTGTAGTTAGTGTGGTGTTGGTGCAGTTGCTCAGTGATTAGAGATGGAGGAGGATAAAGTGAGTAAGTTTATTGCGACAAGGGACCAGAGCATGTGGGCGGAGTGCACTAAGGTTCAGCTTCAACAAGTGCGAATCACTTCGACATCCGATTGAGGACGTCTAAGGTGTTGGAGCGCCGGCTGGAGAAAATGACGCAACTCTCAGCTCGAGAGGAGACGACAGGGAAAGAGCCGTCCCAACCAGAGCCGTTCCGAGTGCCTCCCGGTGGGAAGGACCCAGAGAGAACGAGGAAGCAGCGAAGGGTTCAATGGCAGCAAGAGGAGGCGCCTCCTCTTGCTGCCATTCTAGCGGCACTCGGTTGCCGCTAGAGATAATGTGGATGAAACTAGTGGCTGAACTGTGGATGAAACTAGTGGCCGAACTGTTTTAAGAGAAGAGGGAGGCCGTGTAAGAAACGTACAAAAGGCGGTGATAGCCGAGGCTATTTGAACCACCACCCTGAAAGCACTTTGATGGTAATTGCCTCGGCTATAACTGTCTTTTGTTCGATCACTTATGGTCAATTTTTTTAAGGCACCGTGAACACCAGTTGCAATGTGCTCCTGGAGGTCCGGGTTCGAGTCACTTCTGGGGCGTGGAGTTTTCAGTTGCATATATGCTTGGGGACCATTCAAGCTTGTTCGCATTTGTGTTCCTCACGTGTGCCCCACAAAATGAGGTGATTTGATGAAATAGATGAAAAATGATTTGATGAAATAAATGAAAAATTAAATAGATTTGATGAATAGAAGAAGTTTGCAAAGACCTGCAATTAAAACATGTTTTGCACTCACCTGGTTAGGCCATTGAGACTGTTCCATGCTTAAGGCAGGGACCTGAAATATAAATCATATATATTATTAAGAGAAAGTTGATAGTACTCATCTAAGCAACAATGCCGCCAGACATACGAATATTTGTATTGTGCATCATGCATGTTTATGAGAATAACTTAGTCCATCCTCTTGAGTTGACACAACGGACAGAAAATGAGATTCTAAATTACTTTAACCTATTGACCTGGCATAGAAGATTGTAAAAGGTAGTAGCAAGGTAAGGTAGGGTGTGAGCAGCTATAATTTATTGTAAACCTTTATTTGGGCGTTGAGGATTTTGACATCAAAATGCGGATGGATTTCACAGTTTATTTTTGCCTTCCTTATCTCCTTTTTAACATTTCTAACCAATTGGACGATATTCTTGTTCTAGACTTAATACTTCTTAATACTTTTGTACCATGTTTTATTTTTATCCATAAAGTTCTACAGATCCATTGTTATCCCTTTTGGGTCATTATTATTAAATCTAATCAATTTGTATGATATACTACGTTTTTGTGCTTTGCTAAGAATTTATGTAAATAAGTTATATTTTGAATCCACATCGAAATCCCTTTTTACGTCATTTATCACTAGGTTCACGTTTCCTAAATATAAACTTATCCAATTTATTTAATAATCATTATTTCGTGTTCTATTATGTGATTATTGCCTTATATATTTAATTCCTTATAAATATCTCCCTTGTTATACCCATTTTCCACTTGTACACTTCAATCAATTCACCCCTAACTCTTCGCCTTTCAAGAGAATATAAATTAGGTTTTTAAATCTCTCTTCATATGAAGATTTGTAATTTGTGGGATTAACTTTGTCATCCTACACTGAACGACTAATAGTGAATTTATATCCATTCAGTTGTATAGCGACCAAAACTGAACTGCATAATTTAAATAAGGCCTAACAAGAGCAAGATATAGCTGAAAAATAACACCAAGACTTTTATTTCTTATGCTTCGAGAAATAACTCCCAGTATCATATTAGCCTTATTACAAAAATGTATGCATTGATTTTTTGTTTTTAAATTCTTACTAATCATAACTCCCAGATCCCTTTCGCAATTAGACTTCACAATCTCAATACCCTCTAGCTCGTATCTTATAACGCTATCAAAACATTACTTAGCCTTACATTTATCAGCACTGAACTGCATCTGCCAACCTTTTGACATTTCAACACCCTACTTAGATCGTCATGAAGTGACTTTTCAGGCTACTTTCAAATTTAATCCAAACCAGTTTTCAGATCCTCGGTTAATTTGCAAATATTGCTGCTCAGACCTGAATCTAAATCATTTATATTTATCATAAATAACAGAAGTCCCAAGACAGAGCCTTGAGGCACTCCACTAACAACAGGTTCCCATTGACTTAACTCCATTTATACTAACTCTTTGTTTCCTTTGGTATAACCATGCCCCTAATCCAACTTGTGAGCTGCTAGTTCGTTTAGCTAAGCAAATAAGAATCATTTGACGCTAGTTACAAAATTATTAATGTTATATATACATGTACACATACTCATGCATACATGTACATATACATACGTATACATATATATATATATACATACACTTACATATTTAATCACCCACACAAATACACACATCAATAATCGTTTGTGTCACAAGTGATTCAGCAAGAGGCTCACAACAGTCACTATACAACGCACTTTACATCTATGATCAGTCGCACAGTTACTAGTCTTGCTCCACACCCACCCAACTGGGCGGGAGCTTTAGTCATGTGCATGCATTACTTACAGTAAGCAAATTTTGGATACTTCGCTAAGATTTCGGGCAGCACATCATTATGAATGAATTGCTTACACATTTCTTGGACACTATTGATGGTGGTATCTCTAAATTCCGCGATTTTTTCACTTTCCATTATATAATGACGCAAAGTATGCGAATAGTTCTGCTGACAGAGTTTACATTTAGTCAAATCTACATCAGCAGATGTTAAAAATTCCCAGAGGAATTTGTAGCCAAGCCTAAGCCTAGCAGTGGTAACATCTAGAAGTCTGCTAACCTTATTGCAAGACCCATAGACGTGCGGTGCTTCCTGCATAATAGAATGTTGATAGATGGAGTAACTGGTGTGAATTTCACTTTGCCTCAAGTTTCCGAAATTTTGTTGATATTCCCGGAATATTACTGTCGTCAGGCTGCTCAAAGGCAGTCCAAGTTGGTAATCAATTCCCTCTTTACGAGCAAAGGTCTTGGCCAACTCACCAGTTCTATCATGCATTCGGTCACCAATATGGGAAGGAATCCATAGGTGACAGACTCTGACGTCATCATTGATTATTCCATTATATCTGTTTCTAGCTTCAGAGATAAGCACGTCACAGTTATGCCTTGGATAAGACAAATTGTTTGCGTATGTGAGACATGACAGAAGAATTAACTGTGAGAGATAAGGCAGGAGTGATGTGGCGTAAGCTGACACAACCCTTATCTACCACGTCACACCCTAATCACTGTACCGCCAAGGTTGACAAAGCTTCGCTTTTTACGCACTCATATGGATATCACATCCTTTTTCACGTGATATTCTTTTTCACGATATTTTTTCACTATTTCCATCCCCCTGTCGGGGGGATGGAAATAGCCTCGACTACCATCCTCATTTGTCCGATCATGTTGGTCGAACGGTAAAGGGATCCTGTACGCCAGCACAGTGCTCCTGGCAGTATGGGTTCGAGTCACTTCTGGGGTGTGAGTTTTCAGTTGCATATAGTCCTGGGACCTTTCAGGCATATGCAATTGACGATCACTAAACACTGCTCATTTGTATGCGGAAAAACCACAAAGAAATAGAAAAGAGAGGTGAACGTTTCGGCCTGTTAGAGCCTTTGTCAACACCAGACTGAGTGTTGATAAGGCTCTAACAGGCCGAAACGTTCACCTCTCTTTCCCATTTGTGTTTTTTCCGCATATATATATATATATATATATATATATATATATATATATATATATATATATATATATATATATATATATATATATATGTCGTACCTAGCAGCCAGAACGCACTTCTCGGCCTACTATGCAAGGCTTGATTTGCCTAATAAGCCAAGTTTTCTTGAATTAATAAATTTTCTCTAATTTTTTTCTTATGAAATGATAAAGCTACCCATTTCATTATGTATGAGGTCAATTTTTTTTTATTGGAGTTAAAATTAACGTAGATATATGACCGAACCTAACCAACCCTACCTAACCTAACCTAACCTATAAAGATAGGTTAGGTTAGGTTAGGTATCCGAAAAAGTTAGGTTAGGTTAGGTTAGGTAGGTTAGGTAGTCGAAAAACAATTAATTCATGAAAACTTGGCTTATTAGGCAAATCGGGCCTTGCATAGTAGGCCGAGAAGTGCATTCTGGCTACTAGGTACGACATATATATATATATATATATATATATATATATATATATATATATATATATATATATATATATATATATATATATATATATATATATATATATATATAAGCCTATACTTGCATAAACCACAAGTGAAGATAAACAATCTTTGGACAACACCTACCAGTGGGACTCGAACCCAGAAAGCACAACTACCTTCCAGTAGCTGGCATAACTAGTATGCTTTAACCCACTACGCCATCAGACCTTACAAAAGAAGTAGATAGTTCGAGATATATATATCTCAAACATCTCTACCTCCCGAAGGCACCAGATGAGTGAGGGGTCAGTCTGCAATTTTCGTCAAGCCACTGTCAATGTGAGAGAACTCGTGTCCAGCTTATAAGCCTATACTTGCATAAACCACAAGTGAAGATAAACAATCTTTGGACAACACCCACCAGTGGGACTCGAACCCAGAAAGCACAACTACCTTCCAGTAGCTGGCATAACTAGTATGCTTTAACCCACTACGCCATCAGACCTTACAAAAGAAGTAGATAGTTCGAGATATATATATCTCAAACATCTCTACCTCCCGAAGGCACCAGATGAGTGAGGGGTCAGTCTGCAATTTTCGTCAAGCCACTGTCAATGTGAGAGAACTCGTGTCCAGCTTATAAGCCTATACTTGCATAAACCACAAGTGAAGATAAACAATCTTTGGACAACACCCACCAGTGGGACTCGAACCCAGAAAGCACAACTACCTTCCAGTAGCTGGCATAACTAGTATGCTTTAACCCACTACGCCATCAGACCTTACAAAAGAAGTAGATAGTTCGAGATATATATATCTCAAACATCTCTACCTCCCGAAGGCACCAGATGAGTGAGGGGTCAGTCTGCAATTTTCGTCAAGCCACTGTCAATGTGAGAGAACTCGTGTCCAGCTTATAAGCCTATACTTGCATAAACCACAAGTGAAGATAAACAATCTTTGGACAACACCCACCAGTGGGACTCGAACCCAGAAAGCACAACTACCTTCCAGTAGCTGGCATAACTAGTATGCTTTAACCCACTACGCCATCAGACCTTACAAAAGAAGTAGATAGTTCGAGATATATATATCTCAAACATCTCTACCTCCCGAAGGCACCAGATGAGTGAGGGGTCAGTCTGCAATTTTCGTCAAGCCACTGTCAATGTGAGAGAACTCGTGTCCAGCTTATAAGCCTATACTTGCATAAACCACAAGTGAAGATAAACAATCTTTGGACAACACCCACCAGTGGGACTCGAACCCAGAAAGCACAACTACCTTCCAGTAGCTGGCATAACTAGTATGCTTTAACCCACTACGCCATCAGACCTTACAAAAGAAGTAGATAGTTCGAGATATATATATCTCAAACATCTCTACCTCCCGAAGGCACCAGATGAGTGAGGGGTCAGTCTGCAATTTTCGTCAAGCCACTGTCAATGTGAGAGAACTCGTGTCCAGCTTATAAGCCTATACTTGCATAAACCACAAGTGAAGATAAACAATCTTTGGACAACACCCACCAGTGGGACTCGAACCCAGAAAGCACAACTACCTTCCAGTAGCTGGCATAACTAGTATGCTTTAACCCACTACGCCATCAGACCTTACAAAAGAAGTAGATAGTTCGAGATATATATATCTCAAACATCTCTACCTCCCGAAGGCACCAGATGAGTGAGGGGTCAGTCTGCAATTTTCGTCAAGCCACTGTCAATGTGAGAGAACTCGTGTCCAGCTTATAAGCCTATACTTGCATAAACCACAAGTGAAGATAAACAATCTTTGGACAACACCCACCAGTGGGACTCGAACCCAGAAAGCACAACTACCTTCCAGTAGCTGGCATAACTAGTATGCTTTAACCCACTACGCCATCAGACCTTACAAAAGAAGTAGATAGTTCGAGATATATATATCTCAAACATCTCTACCTCCCGAAGGCACCAGATGAGTGAGGGGTCAGTCTGCAATTTTCGTCAAGCCACTGTCAATGTGAGAGAACTCGTGTCCAGCTTATAAGCCTATACTTGCATAAACCACAAGTGAAGATAAACAATCTTTGGACAACACCCACCAGTGGGACTCGAACCCAGAAAGCACAACTACCTTCCAGTAGCTGGCATAACTAGTATGCTTTAACCCACTACGCCATCAGACCTTACAAAAGAAGTAGATAGTTCGAGATATATATATCTCAAACATCTCTACCTCCCGAAGGCACCAGATGAGTGAGGGGTCAGTCTGCAATTTTCGTCAAGCCACTGTCAATGTGAGAGAACTCGTGTCCAGCTTATAAGCCTATACTTGCATAAACCACAAGTGAAGATAAACAATCTTTGGACAACACCCACCAGTGGGACTCGAACCCAGAAAGCACAACTACCTTCCAGTAGCTGGCATAACTAGTATGCTTTAACCCACTACGCCATCAGACCTTACAAAAGAAGTAGATAGTTCGAGATATATATATCTCAAACATCTCTACCTCCCGAAGGCACCAGATGAGTGAGGGGTCAGTCTGCAATTTTCGTCAAGCCACTGTCAATGTGAGAGAACTCGTGTCCAGCTTATAAGCCTATACTTGCATAAACCACAAGTGAAGATAAACAATCTTTGGACAACACCCACCAGTGGGACTCGAACCCAGAAAGCACAACTACCTTCCAGTAGCTGGCATAACTAGTATGCTTTAACCCACTACGCCATCAGACCTTACAAAAGAAGTAGATAGTTCGAGATATATATATCTCAAACATCTCTACCTCCCGAAGGCACCAGATGAGTGAGGGGTCAGTCTGCAATTTTCGTCAAGCCACTGTCAATGTGAGAGAACTCGTGTCCAGCTTATAAGCCTATACTTGCATAAACCACAAGTGAAGATAAACAATCTTTGGACAACACCCACCAGTGGGACTCGAACCCAGAAAGCACAACTACCTTCCAGTAGCTGGCATAACTAGTATGCTTTAACCCACTACGCCATCAGACCTTACAAAAGAAGTAGATAGTTCGAGATATATATATCTCAAACATCTCTACCTCCCGAAGGCACCAGATGAGTGAGGGGTCAGTCTGCAATTTTCGTCAAGCCACTGTCAATGTGAGAGAACTCGTGTCCAGCTTATAAGCCTATACTTGCATAAACCACAAGTGAAGATAAACAATCTTTGGACAACACCCACCAGTGGGACTCGAACCCAGAAAGCACAACTACCTTCCAGTAGCTGGCATAACTAGTATGCTTTAACCCACTACGCCATCAGACCTTACAAAAGAAGTAGATAGTTCGAGATATATATATCTCAAACATCTCTACCTCCCGAAGGCACCAGATGAGTGAGGGGTCAGTCTGCAATTTTCGTCAAGCCACTGTCAATGTGAGAGAACTCGTGTCCAGCTTATAAGCCTATACTTGCATAAACCACAAGTGAAGATAAACAATCTTTGGACAACACCCACCAGTGGGACTCGAACCCAGAAAGCACAACTACCTTCCAGTAGCTGGCATAACTAGTATGCTTTAACCCACTACGCCATCAGACCTTACAAAAGAAGTAGATAGTTCGAGATATATATATCTCAAACATCTCTACCTCCCGAAGGCACCAGATGAGTGAGGGGTCAGTCTGCAATTTTCGTCAAGCCACTGTCAATGTGAGAGAACTCGTGTCCAGCTTATAAGCCTATACTTGCATAAACCACAAGTGAAGATAAACAATCTTTGGACAACACCCACCAGTGGGACTCGAACCCAGAAAGCACAACTACCTTCCAGTAGCTGGCATAACTAGTATGCTTTAACCCACTACGCCATCAGACCTTACAAAAGAAGTAGATAGTTCGAGATATATATATCTCAAACATCTCTACCTCCCGAAGGCACCAGATGAGTGAGGGGTCAGTCTGCAATTTTCGTCAAGCCACTGTCAATGTGAGAGAACTCGTGTCCAGCTTATAAGCCTATACTTGCATAAACCACAAGTGAAGATAAACAATCTTTGGACAACACCCACCAGTGGGACTCGAACCCAGAAAGCACAACTACCTTCCAGTAGCTGGCATAACTAGTATGCTTTAACCCACTACGCCATCAGACCTTACAAAAGAAGTAGATAGTTCGAGATATATATATCTCAAACATCTCTACCTCCCGAAGGCACCAGATGAGTGAGGGGTCAGTCTGCAATTTTCGTCAAGCCACTGTCAATGTGAGAGAACTCGTGTCCAGCTTATAAGCCTATACTTGCATAAACCACAAGTGAAGATAAACAATCTTTGGACAACACCCACCAGTGGGACTCGAACCCAGAAAGCACAACTACCTTCCAGTAGCTGGCATAACTAGTATGCTTTAACCCACTACGCCATCAGACCTTACAAAAGAAGTAGATAGTTCGAGATATATATATCTCAAACATCTCTACCTCCCGAAGGCACCAGATGAGTGAGGGGTCAGTCTGCAATTTTCGTCAAGCCACTGTCAATGTGAGAGAACTCGTGTCCAGCTTATAAGCCTATACTTGCATAAACCACAAGTGAAGATAAACAATCTTTGGACAACACCCACCAGTGGGACTCGAACCCAGAAAGCACAACTACCTTCCAGTAGCTGGCATAACTAGTATGCTTTAACCCACTACGCCATCAGACCTTACAAAAGAAGTAGATAGTTCGAGATATATATATCTCAAACATCTCTACCTCCCGAAGGCACCAGATGAGTGAGGGGTCAGTCTGCAATTTTCGTCAAGCCACTGTCAATGTGAGAGAACTCGTGTCCAGCTTATAAGCCTATACTTGCATAAACCACAAGTGAAGATAAACAATCTTTGGACAACACCCACCAGTGGGACTCGAACCCAGAAAGCACAACTACCTTCCAGTAGCTGGCATAACTAGTATGCTTTAACCCACTACGCCATCAGACCTTACAAAAGAAGTAGATAGTTCGAGATATATATATCTCAAACATCTCTACCTCCCGAAGGCACCAGATGAGTGAGGGGTCAGTCTGCAATTTTCGTCAAGCCACTGTCAATGTGAGAGAACTCGTGTCCAGCTTATAAGCCTATATATATATATATATATATATATATATATATATATATATATATATATATGTCGTACCTAATAGCCAGAACGCACTTCTCAGCCTACTATTCAAGGCCCGATTTGCCTAATAAGCCAAGTTTTCATGAATTAATGTTTTTTCGTCTACCTAACCTACCTAACCTAACCTAACCTAGCTTTTTTTGGCTACCTAACCTAACCTTACCTATAAATATAGGTTAGGTTAGGTTAGGTAGGGTTGGTTAGGTTCGGTCATATATCTACGTTAATTTTAACTCCAATAACAAAAAATTGACCTCATACATAGAGAAAAGGGTTGCTTTATCATTTCATAAGAAAAAAATTATAGTAAATATATTAATTCAGGAAAACTTGGCTTATTAGGCAAATCGGGCCTTGAATAGTAGGCTGAGAAGTGAGTTCTGGCTACTAGGTACGACATATATATATATATATATATATATATATATATATATATATATATATATATATATATATATATATATATATATATATATATATATATATATATATATATACATATATATATATATATATATATATATATATATATATATATATGTCGTACCTAATAGCCAGAACGCACTTCTCAGCCTACTATGCAAGGCCTGATTTGCCTAATAAGCCAAGTTTTCATGAATAAATGTTTTTTCGACTACCTAACCTACCTAACCTAACCTAACCTAACTTTTTCTGCTACCTAACCGAACCTAACCTATAAAGATAGGTTAGGTTAGGTTAGGTAGGGTTGGTTAGGTTTGGTCATATATCTACATTAATTTTAACTAAAATAAAAAAAAAATGACCTCATACATAATGAAATGGGTAGCTTTATCATTTCATAAGAAAAAAATTAGAGAAAATATATTATTTCAAGAAAACTTGGATTATTAGGCAAATCAGGCCTTGCATAGTAGGCTGAAAAGTGCATTCTGGCTACTAGGTACGACATATATATATATATATATATATATATATATATATATATATATATATATATATATATATATATATATATATATATATATATATATATATATATGACAATGTCAGACCACGGAGGAAAATGAAACAGGAATTTCCTTAAGTACTTTCGTATATTAAATACATCTTCAGAAGGAATTCCTTCTGAATTATTCCTTCTGATTATTCCTTCTGAAGATGTATTTAATATACGAAAGTACTTAACGAAATTCCTGTTTCATTTTCCTCCGTGGTCTGACATTGTCACATTCTTAATCACGTGTTTATTTTCGTGATATACACACACACACACACACACATATATATATATATATATATATATATATATATATATATATATATATATATATATATATATATATATATATATATATATATATATATATATATATATATGTCGTACCTAGTAGCCAGAACGCACTTCTCAGCCTACTATGCAAGGCCCGATTTGCCTAATAAGCCAAGTTTTCATGAATTAATTGTTTTTCATCAACCTAACCTACCTAACCTAACCTAACCTAACTTTTTTGGCTACCTAACCTATCCTAACCTATAGAGATAGGTTAGGTTAGGTTAGGTAGGGTTGGTTAGGTTCGGTCATATATCTACGTTAATTTTAACTCCAATAAAAAAAAATTGACCTCATACATAATGAAATGGGTAGCTTTATCATTTCATAAGAAAAAAATTAGTGAAAATATATTAATTCAGGAAAATTTGGCTTATTAGGCAAATCGGGCCTTGCATAGTAGGCCAAAAAGTGCGTTCTGGCTACTAGGTACGACATATATATATATATATATATATATATATATATATATATATATATATATATATATATATATATATATATATATATATATATATATATATATATATATATATATATAGGTGTGTGTGTGTTGTAGAATATGACCGAAAAGGTAATATTAATAATTGTAACACGAATACACGAATCTTCTCAATATTTCTTAAGTTTTTCTTCACTTTCGAGGGTATTTGAAAAATTAACTCTCCAAAATTCATTTTTTACATTTTTATTTTTGGTTTGACGCCTGAAACTGTTTTGTAAGGGCTTCTTTCATTTTCAAAGACTAGTTTACACATAAAATACATCATACTTATATTTGTTTTGGGTGAGGTGATGTGACACAAAAGTTTTCGGTGAGGTGACAGAACACGAATCAATGGGTATAAATTGGGTATGAACACCTAAGAATGGAAGTAAATACAGAAGGCCAATTGGCCCATACTTTCTCTTGCTGTTTCTATGTTATTTGGGGTCTTGAAGTGGGTAGAATATAGTTTTGCATTAATTTGGCTGTTTATAACTGGTGGTGACTTTTTGAAAGTCAACACAACAAAAAAAGAAAGGTGAAACGCCATGCAACCTCTGAAGAGTCAACTAGCACAACACTTGTATCCCCTATTAGACTGTTTTACAGGAACTTCTTGTCGACGGCTCATAAAACAGAGGAAAATGTCCTGAAAGATATTATTAGTAGAAACGTTATCCCTACAGACAAAAATCAGACAAAACTATTGACATTTTACTACAAAAACCAAAAAACGGCCAACCTACTCATGAAAAACTCCCCAAACACCAAACAGAACGCCTTGAAGGAAACCAACGTCGCCAATGCCTTCAAATGCTCACTTGGGGACCGTATGCCCCAACGAACTCAGTATATAGGCAAGACAACAACGTCTCTTTCTAGACGATTAACAATGCACAAACAACAGGGCTCCATCAAGGAGCATATAATTTTCTCACAAAACCAGACCATCACCAGAGAAATTTTGAAGTCTTGACATTCCCTGTACATATCCAGGTTTGTATTCCCCGATAACCTTTGGCAGGTGGAGTCCGGATTTCTTCGCGTTACAGTTTCAATCAATCTGTTTACCTTCAATTTCAATTCGACTGTAGTGTCCTTCGTTACCTTTTGGAATTAATCTTACCCTTTCGGTCATATTCAACAACATATGTTTACAAGAAAGACTGCTACGAAAATATACTAAAATTAGAATGCACGACCCAGCAGCAAGAAACCAAGCTTTCACGATAAAATATCGCCAAGATCTGATTCGAAATCAAATACACAAGGCAGAAAATGAGATCAACGATAGCAAAACGCAACTACTTCTTGCTACAGATAAATGGTTACACACCAACATCGACGAAGATCTCGTATTCGAATCGACCAACACCACGACGTCCTTTCAGATCGACATCGCCACAGCACCGAAACCAGGATCCTCAAGAAACTGACAATATTTGGAGGTCCTATGATGATTCCTCGACCCAGAGATGGCTTCTTAAACCTTGCTGGAATCAACCTCACGGAGGACCAAATCACTCTCTTGAATCATTTCCTTTTCATTAAAATATTTTATACTTGTGATGATTGTATATGAGTTAGAGTTATGGAACCTAGTAGTTTCCATCTCTGATTCAGAAACAAAATTAAGAATGACAGGCAGTGTCAATATGGAAGGTGCAAACCGACCGTATGTAAATGTATATATGAATTACTGTTACAGTTATAAATACAAAATTTTGTGAATTCAGGAGAAGCAAAGAGTATTCATGGCTAAAAAATAATGAAATAACTTTGTCAGAACAAATTATTTTTTATTCGTGTAACAGAAGCATACTATTCCTGAAGGACCCACTTGTGTGGATATTCAGGAAGTTGCTCTAATATTAACTAAGAAGGTTCAGGTGTATAAGGGAGGGTAGGTGGTCACTCTCAGCATCAAACAGTAAAGTCTTTAATATTTGGTCTTGGGAACCCCACCGTCTGTCAGGTAATGTCAGGATCCAGGTGGTAAGAATATGCAGGTGAAAATATTGATAGATAGCAAAGTATTACGATAATATCGAAAGAATCTTCACGTAACTAAATACGTCACTGTGTATCAATGACTTCCCCTTGTCGTGTACTACACAAAAGTGGACTTTCTCCCACAACCAAAATTCTGGCTGCAATATACATCTTTGCAATTCTAATGGAATTATAACGATTACATAAAAGTTTTGAACTTCACACAGTAAGAAATGCAACTCACCCAAGAAGGTTCCTGAATCTTAACAACCGGTTTTGGGTGAATGTAGTTGGTTATTTTTGTGACGACAGCCAGGAGGATGAGGCCGACCACGCCAGCAGTCAGACCCTTCACCCCCCAAACACCACACATCACTCCCAGGCAAAATGTTAACAACAATTTCTTGTCAAAGTACATATAAAAAAAAATAACCAATAAATCCGAAACGCTTAATGCCATTCCTTATCGTGAAAGGTTCAGGTTTTCTGCGGATATTGTTTAGAATATTTGTTGTGTATTTATTACGCAAAAGTATGATTGCGGCCTTATATGCGTTAGGATGATTCTGTTCGGTTAAGGGCAAAGTACCACTAGCATACCATAGAGGTGGTATGCGGTAGTATGATTGTGTCCTTCTATAAGAGGTGAGAGACGCGCAGTTACACACGACCCGCCGCTCGCCACAGTGGTACTGACCTGTGTAGCACAGTCCCCTGAGATAGTGTTATCATGGTCACCACGTGGCCCCCTACTGTGGTGTCACTAGATCCATGTGTACCGCTACTGTGTCACTAGTACCATGGTGGTGACGTGTATGTTACTGTGTGTCACTAGTACCATGGTGGCCTCGTGTCCTGTTCCTGTCTGTCACTAGTACCATGGTGGCCTCGTGTCCTGTTCCTGTGTGTCACTAGTACCATGGTGGCCTCGTGTCCCACTACTGTCTGTCACTAGTACCATGGTGGCCTCGTGTCCTGCTACTGTGTGTCACTAGTACCATGGTGGCCACGTGTCCTGTTACTGTGTGTCACTAGTACCATGGTGGCCACGTGTCCTGCTACTGTGTGTCACTAGTACCATGGTGGCCACGTGTCCTGCTACTGTGTGTCACTAGTACCATGGTGGTGACGTGTCCTGTTACTGTGTGTCACTAGTACCATGGTGGCCTCGTGTCCTGTTCCTGTCTGTCACTAGTACCATGGTGGCCTCGTGTCCTGTTCCTGTGTGTCACTAGTACCATGGTGGCCTCGTGTCCCACTACTGTCTGTCACTAGTACCATGGTGGCCTCGTGTCCTGTTCCTGTCTGTCACTAGTACCATGGTGGCCTCGTGTCCTGTTCCTGTGTGTCACTAGTACCATGGTGGCCTCGTGTCCCACTACTGTCTGTCACTAGTACCATGGTGGCCTCGTGTCCTGTTCCTGTCTGTCACTAGTACCATGGTGGCCTCATGACCTGTTCCTGTGTGTCACTAGTACCATGGTGGCCTCGTGTCCCACTACTGTCTGTCACTAGTACCATGGTGGCCTCGTGTCCTGTTCCTGTCTGTCACTAGTACCATGGTGGCCTCATGACCTGTTCCTGTGTGTCACTAGTACCATGGTGGCCTCGTGTCCTGCTATTGTGTGTCACTAACATATGTAACAGTTCTTGTGTTGTATTATATTCGTTACCTTGACGTACGGTGCTTGCCTGGATGTAGATGTGAGTTCTTTCATAACAAATTCTAGTAAATCCGTCAACTTTAAACTAAAAGTCTAGATGGACCTTCTGAGGAAGGGACTGCTTACTTTACACGTTGAGTGTAGTAAGCAGCTCATTCCCTACTCTAGAGACCATAGAAAAATTATGAAGGCGCGAGCAAACGCCGAGACCTCTAACGTTTGAAATCCCTACCACTGAGCCGTCGACCTTAGAGGGGAGTGCGCTCTAAGAAATAAAATCTGGACTGCCGTGAGGTACGTTTGTTTTCGTCCGGCTCCTGCAGTTGTTGTCAACCCGGCGTGGTGTGTGGAGCTGGGTGTCGCTGCTGACGTTGCTTGCGTCTCGTGTATCTCCTTCGGGGTCCCCCTGGGGCCGTGACGGTCTGCATTCATGGGTGGGGGGGGACCCTGTCACCAGGCAGGCCTCAATTGACCTGGAGTTTTCCGGGAATGCTTCTTACCACGCAGTAGAGGTGGTGTTACTTCATATGCTACTTGTCCCTGTGGAGTCTGTGTGTGGGGTGCCGTTGCTTCTTGGAGGCCGGCGATTGTCAAGTTCGGCTCCTCGGTGATTTACCCAGATCTCGTCGCGCGCCAGATAAGGTATTTGGATAGAACGTTTTGTGCTAGAGATAGGGGGAACAGGGTTAAGGGTTTGCTATCCCGGAGCTGGTATTGGTGATATTATAAACAATATGAATAATATTATGGCTGGAAATGAGAACAATCCTGTTATTTGCATTAGCGCGGGAGGAAATGATGTTGGTCGAGTTAGGAGTGAGGAATTGAGTCAGAGGTATAAAACAGCATTTGAATTAGTTAGAAGCAAAGGAGGAATCCCGATCATATGTGGCATTCTTCCAAGAAGGGGAGTGGGAAATGAATGGATGTCGTGGGCACTTGGTGTCAATTGCCGGCTGTAAAGATATTGCAAATCAAATGCAATATCTTTCATAGACAACTGGGAACACTTCTATGGAAGAAATGAAATGTATGCTCACGATGGGGTGCATCTATCGAGGGCTGGGGTTGTTGTTGTTGCGAACTCGTTGGAACCAGTGGTTAGAGGTGTTTGTTTGAGTTTAAACTGTTAGTAGATAGTGGTATGGGAATCGATTTGGAGGAAGGAGGTAATAAAGGTATGTGTTTGTGGGAGAAAACAATTGGCAAAATGATCAAAAAAAGAGAAGAGCCTCAAAATAACAATTCACTTAGGGTATATTACACAAACACTAGAAGTCTAAGAAATAAAATTAACGAATTAAATGCTCTTGTCTGCACAGAAAAAATAGATATTATTGCACTTACCGAAACGTGGATGAATGTAGAAAATAGAGAGCAATTAGCTGAATATCAAATAAATGGATTTAAACTATTTCACACAAATAGAGAGGAGGGGGAGTAGCCATATTTGCAAGGGACAATTTGAAATGTAGTCTCAAAGAGGGAATCAAAACTGAGCCACAAACAGAAACTATTTGGATAGAATTAAACGAAAAAGCAAATAATATTATAATAGGAGTTATATATAGGCCACCATATTTAGACAGAATGGAAGCAAAGCATCTATTGGATGAAATATCTACAGCATCTAGATCTAACAGTATTTACGTCATGGGTGACTTTAATTGTAGTGGAATTAACTGGTTGAACAAAACAGGGAATAATGAAGCAGTAGATTTTCTAGAATTAATTGATGATTGCTTTCTTACGCAGCACATTAAGGAACCAACGCGGGGAAATAATATTTTAGATTTAGTGTTAACTAACAGGGAAACACAAATTAAAGACATGGAAATAGGGAGTGAGCTAGGGAATAGTCATCATAAAGAAATCAGATTTAGCATAGAATGGAATAGATCTGTAGGAGAAAATTCTGTTAAAGTGCCTGATTTTCGAAAAGCTGATTTCAATAGCCTAAGAAATTTTTTGGGTCAAATAGATTGGAAAGTCTTGGGTATGGGGTGTGGGCCGGTATTGGAGCTAGACGTTAACCCAGCGATAGGTGACGTAAAAGGGGTTT
The DNA here is from genome assembly GCF_040958095.1 of Procambarus clarkii. NCBI lineage: Eukaryota > Metazoa > Arthropoda > Malacostraca > Decapoda > Cambaridae > Procambarus > Procambarus clarkii. Next base: position 23,592,412 of record NC_091232.1, on the reverse strand, counting down.
TCGATGTGGATTCAAAATATATCCTTTTTAAAAATATTCTAACCAAAGCCCAGGAATGTAGTATACCATATAAATTGAATAGATCGAATACTAATGATCCAAAGTGGATAACAAAGGATCTGAAAAACCTTATAGGTAAAAAGAGAGCGTGGTACAAAAGGATTAAGAATGGGGAAATCTTTTTAGAACAGGATTTCGTACAACTGGTTAGAAGTGTTAAAAAAGAGATAAGGAAAGCAAAAAGAAACTATGAAGTTTGCATAGCAGAGCAAGCAAAAACAAATCCTAAAGGGTTTTTCCAGTTATACTGGACAAAGATTAGGGAAAGGATAGGTCCATTAAAAACTGAGACAGGTCAAATAACAGATAATGATTAAGAGATGAGTAGTATTTTTAATAAATATTTTGTATCTGTATTTACTAAAGAGGAACGTAACAATATGCCTTCAGCCGAACAAGTCTATGTGGGTGGGGACGAGGACAGTTTGACTAGTTTAGCAGTTATCAGGGAGGATGTATTTGAACAAATAGTTAAACTCAAACCAAACAAATCCCCAGGGCCGGATGAAGTGTTTGCCAGGGTGCTGAAAGAATGCAGAGAGGAGCTTTCCGAGCCACTGTCTACCATATTTAATAAATCAATACAGTCAGGCAGAGTGCCAGAGTTATGGAAAGTTGCTAATGTGATACCAGTTTTTAAGAAAGGAGATAGATCACTTGCGTCAAACTATCGACCAATTAGCCTAACGTCTATTGTGGGAAAAATACTTGAATCGAAAATTACAAATAAAATTCGTCTTCATCTTGAAAAACACAAATTAGTAAATGAGTCGCAACATGGTTTTACAAATGGCCGTTCATGTTTAACAAATTTGCTATCTTTTTATTCCAGCATAGTTGAGGCAGTTGATAGTGGTAAGGATTGTGATGTTGTGTACCTTGACTTTAGCAAAGCTTTTGATACAGTGCCACATGAAAGACTGATTAAAAAGATAGAGGCTCATGGTATTGGGGGTGCTATATTAAGCTGGATTAGGGCATGGCTATTCCAAAGAAAACAGAGAGTTAGTATAAATGGAGTTAAGTCAGAGTGGGAAAATATTGTAAGTGAAGTGCCTCAAGGCTCTGTCCTGGGACCTCTGTTGTTTATAATATATATGAATGATTTAGATTCAGGTTTGAGTAGCAACATTAGCAAATTTGCCGATGGTGCAAAAATCGGCAGGGAAATTAACACGGAAGAAGACTCACTATCACTTCAAGTTGATCTAAATAGGGTTTTAAAATGGTCAAATAATTGACAGATGCAGTTTAATGCTGATAAATGTAAAGTTTTGAGGCTAGGTAATGATGATAGTTGCAATTAGAGTTAGAGTGAGAGGGTGTGTTAGCTGGAGCTCCGATTGTAGTAATATTATTACAGCTATAATGGAAGGATTAGTGAAGGAACTGATGAATCTAGTTGGGGTCTGAGGACAGAGTTGGATTCGCTACGTGAGGAGGTACGACAGCTAAAACAACATCAGGCAGAAACAAAGGAGGAGACCAGTATTAAAAAGACCTCGTCTTGGCATGATGTAAAGGACAGGGGTCATAAGAAGACCTTGGCAAAACCGACAACTAATAGCCTAAGGACTTCTAACGCATTTGACGTATTAGAGGACGAGTGCTATGGTGAACCTGTAGTTCAATGAGGAGCATTGAAGCGCAGGTCCCTCAAAGTGCTCGAAAGGAAACGGGAGAAACGAAGCGAACTTTGGTTGTGGGAGATTCCCAGGTGAGGTATTTAGACAAAACGTTTTGTGCCAGAGATAAGACGAACAGGTTAAGGGTTTGCTCTCCGGGAGCTGGAATTGGTGATATTGTTGGAAACATGAATGATATTATGACGGGAAATGGGAACAAACCCATTATTTGTATTAGTGCAGGGGGTAATGATGTTGGGCGAGTTAGGAGTGAGGAACTAATACAGAGATTCAAGACAGCCATAGAATTAATTAGGAGCAAGGGAGGAATCCCGATCATATGTGGCATTCTTCCAAGAAAGGGAGTGGAAAATGAATGGGTGTCCAGGGCTCTTGGTGTCAATTGCCGGCTGGAAAGATATTGCAAATCAAATGCAATATCTTTCATAGACAACTGGGAACACTTCTATGGAAGAAATTAGCTGTATGCTCGTGATGGGGTGCATCTATCGAGGGCTGGGGTTGTTGTTGTTGCGAACTCGTTGGAACCAGTGTTTAGAGGTGTTTGTTTGGGCTTAAACTGTTAGTAGATAGTGGTATGGGAATTGATTTGGAAGGAGGTAATAAAAGTATGTGTTTGTGTTAGAAGGAGTTGGCAAAATGATCAGGGAAAGAGAAGGGCCTCAAAATAACAATTCACTTAGGGTATATTACACTAACTGGTGATATTGTGATATCACTCAATACTCACACTGATACTGACTCACACAAATGATACTCACACAAATCAGTACATTGATCATCATTATTGCAGGTATTACACAGCAAATCTTGCAAAAAACAAACTCCTAAATAGCACCTGCTTATCAGTTTACAACCAAAATGTTAGGTCACTTGGTAAACATTTTGATGATATAAATGCACTACTCACAACACTGGGTACTAATTTATCATTCATCATTTTAACAGAAACTTGGCTAAGTAAAGACTATACCCAACTCTACAACTTAGCTGGTTATAAAGCCATTCATAACTGCATGGCTAATAAAAAAGGAGGTGGCACAGCAATATATTACAAAGATACCGTCATCTGCAATAGTGTCATTAGTAACAGAGACGACTATTGTAAATATACCTTTGCCAAGTTCTCCAGTAAATCCCTTAAATCCTCCCTGACTATCGGTACCATCTATAGATTTCCTAATACCAACATAGATTCATTCTCAGACAACGTAAGGAATCTTATCTTAAATAACAATCTCAACAAAAATCACATCATTCTAGGAGGTGATTTCAATATTGACCTGGGTCTTCAAAATAACCCTCAAGTTGACTATTTCCGTAACAGCATGCACTCTTGTATGCTAATCCCCACAATCACCAAGCCCACCCGAGTCACTCAAACATCTGTCACTACCTTGGATCATTTACGGACTAATATAACAGCTCCCCTTACATCTGGGGTAATCTATGATAGGAGAACTGACCACTATCCTACCTTCCTCATAGCAAACATGGACACAATACCACCAGAAAGCAGGAAACTCTCATTCAGGCTACACAGTGAATCAGCTTTAGGCAATCTCTCTAATGCACTTCACAATATTAACTGGGAATCTGAATTCAATAATACACAGGATATAAACTCATTAACTACCCACTTTCTCTCCAAAATTCAAAGCATCTACAACACTCACTGTCCCCTCCTTACCAAACAAGTAACTGACAAAAGAAAAACAATCCGTGGCTCACAAGTGGCATAATCAACTCAATCAACAAAAAACATGAATATGAAAAGAAATTTAGGATTGGCCTAGTTACAAAGGAAATAGTTAAAAGGTACTCATCAGTGCTTACCAGTATCATAAGAAAAGCTAAACTTTCATATTATGAGACTAGATTCAAAGAAGCAAAAGGCAACATGAAAAGCACATGGAATACCATCTCTAATATCCTAGGAACTAAACAACACTCCCACAACCAGATAACACTCTCTAAGGATGGCTTTACACCGTCAACTGAATTAGAAATGGCAAATGAATTTAATAGCTTCTTTTCATCGCTTGGTGCTAACCTTGCCAGTAAAATCCCACAGACTCAGACACCTATCAACACATATCTCTCAGGCAGCTATCCAAACTCTCTTCTTCTTACACCAGTCAGCCCGACAGATGTTGTGTCCATCATACACGCACTAAAAACCAAAGCTGGGAACATCAGTGAAATCCCATCCATTGTATACAAGAGCGCCTCCCATGCCCTTGCGCCACCTATAGCTCTGCTGTTCAACAAATCCCTTGAGTGTCATACCTTCCCTGATATCCTTAAAAAAGCAAGAGTAACGCCAGTTCATAAAGGAGGTAATCCGGCAGACATAAACAATTATAGACCAATATCAAACCTACCCATACTATCAAAAATGTTTGAAAAAATTATCACCAAGCAGCTCTACTCCTATCTCGTAAAATTCGACATTCTTAGCCCCTGTCAGTTTGGCTTCCACTCCCAAAAGAGTACCAACGATGCAATCATTAGTCTCCTTGATATAATTTACTCAGCCTTTGACAAAAATGAGTTTCCGATTGGACTCTTCATTGACCTGAGAAAGGCCTTTGATACTGTTACTCACAATTACCTCTTACGTAAACTCCATCATTATGGAATCCAGGGCCATGCACTGGACTATATCCAATCCTATCTTTGAAATAGACACCAATGTGTAACCATCAATAATATAACCTCTCCCACTCTACCAATAACCGTTGGAGTCCCATAGGGCAGCATCTTGGGACCTCTCCTATTTCTTATATACATCAATGATCTGCCTAATGACTCTAACATTCTGAAACCAATTTTGTTTGCTGATGATACTACCATCATCTACTCTAACCCCAACCCACATACTCTAAATAATGTTGTTTATAATGAACTATAAAAAGTCCACTTATGGATGTCAACCATCAAACTAACACTTAACATAGAAAAGACCTACTACATCTTATTTGGAAGCAAATCTACAAATGCAATTCAGCTTCAGATAGATAATGTAAACATTAGCAATTAAAATGATGGAAAGTTTCTTGGCCTATTCCTAGACAAGAGTATCAACTTCAGCACCCACATACAACACATAACTAAGAAAGTCTCTAAAACAGTTGGTATACTCTCCAAAATCAGATATTATGTACCTAACATAATTATGCACTAATCTATCCCTATGTTAATTATGGTATCTGTGCATGGGGTTCAACCACTGCAAACCACCTCAAGTCCATCATCACCCAGCAAAAATCTGCTATCAGAATAATAACAAATTCTGCTTTCAGACAACACTCAGGCCCCTTGTTTAACTCCCTAAACATGCTAAACATAATCTCACTCCACAAATTCTCTTGTGTCAATTACATTTACAAAACCCTGTTCTTAAATGCAAATCCTGCTCTGAAACTCTTCCTGGACAGTTGTAATAGGACCCATTATCACCACACCAGAAATAAATATCTTTTTGATATCCCCAGAGTCAAACTTAATCTGTGTAAACACTCTATGCAAATCAAGGGACCCAGTTTATGGAACTCACTCCCTACTGAATTGAAAAGCTGTCAAACTTTTGCGTCATTCAAAAATAAAAATAAAAAGTACCTGATTTCATCTCCATAGTTTTTTACCTTCTGCTTTAAAATTACTCAAGATTGAGATTTAAAGATACTCAAGATCAATTAAAAGATTGCTACTCAATCTCCCAATCCTTATGTACCCAATCTGAACATCTTTACCATTGTGATCATTGCTGTCTTCTTATATGTGCTATCAATCTGCTGTATGGTGTCTATTAACCTTGTTTAAATTACCAATCAAGTTGTCAATGTAATCAATCAGAGCTTTAATATAACAATGTGTTTTACTATACTTACTAATCTCTCTCATCTCATTTTTTTCTTGCCATGTATCTGTTATAATTTTATTAATTCTGCTAAAATTTACCTACTTAAAATTATCTGTTAAATTAAGGACCTGCCCGAAACGCTGCGTGTACTAGTGGCTTTACAATATTGTAAATACTATGCAATGTATTCTCTCAAACCCAATTTATATTCTTGTATATAAATAAATAAATAAAAAATAAATAAATTAATAAATAAATAACAGTAGAAGTCTAAGAAATAAAATAAACGAATTAAATACTCTTGTCTGCACAGAAAAAATAGATATTATTGCACTTACCGAAACGTGGATGAATGTAGAAAATAGAGAACTATTAGCTGAATATCAAATAAATGGATTTAAACTATTTCACACAGATCGATATATTAGACGAGGAGGGGGAGTAGCCATATATGTTAGGGACAATTTGAAATGTAGTCTCAAAGAGGGAATCAAAACTGAGCCACACAGAAACTATTTGGATAGAATTAAACGAAAAAGCAAATAATATTATAATAGGAGTTATATATAGGCCACCAAATTTAGACAGAGTGGAAGTAAAGCATCTATGAGATGAAATATCTAGAGCATCTAGATCTAACAATATTTATGTCATGGGTGACTTTAATTTTAGTGGAATAAACTGGTTGAACAAAACAGGGAATAGTGAAGCAGAAGATTTTCTAGACTTAATTGATGATTGCTTTCTTACGGAACACATTAAAGAACCAACGCGGGAAAAAAATATTTTAGATTTAGTGTTAACTAACAGGGAAACACAAATTAATGACATCGAAATAGGGAGTGAGTTAGGGAACAGTGATCACAAAAAATCAGATTTAGCATAGAATGGAATAGACCTGTAGGAGAAAATTATGTTAAAGGGCCAGATTTTTTAAAAACTTATTTTAGTAGCCTAAGAAATTTTTTTGGTCAAATAGATTGGTAATTCTTGGGCATGGGGGGATGAGCCGGTTTTGGAGCGGGACATGAAGCCAGTGATAGGTGACGTAAAAGGGGATTTCGATGTGGATTCAATATATAACTAATTTAAGAATATTCTAAACAAAGCACAGGAACATAGTACACCATACAAATTGAATAGATCGAATACTAATGACCCAAAATTGATAACGAAGAATTTGAAGAACCTTATTGGTAAAAAGAGAGCGTGGTACAAAAGGATTAAGAATGGGGAAGTCAGTTTAGAACAGGAATTCGTACAACTGGTTAAACATGTAAAAAAGATATAAGGAAAGCAAAAAGAAACTATGAAGTTCGCATAGCAGGGCAAGCAAAGACAAATCCTAAAGAGTTTTTTCAGTTATATCGAACTAAGACAATGGAAAGGATAGGTCCATTAAAAACTAAGACAGGTCAAATTTCAGATAATGACGAGGAGATGAGTAGTATTTTTATTAAATATTTCATATCTGTATTTACTTAAGAGGATCTTAACAATATGCCTTCAGCCGAACAAGTTTATGTGGGTGGGGACGAGGACAGGTTGACAGTTACCAGCGAGGATGTAATTAAACAAATAGTTAAACTCAAATCAAACAAATCTCCAGGGCCGGATGAAGTGTTTGCCAGGGTGCTTAAAGAATGCAAAGAGGAGCTTTCCGAGCCACTGTCTACCATATTTAATAAATCAATAGAGTTAGGCAGAGTGCCTGAGTCATGGAAGGTAGCTAATGTTGTACAAATTTTTAAGAAAGGAGATAGATCACTTGTGTCAAACTATCGGCCAATTAGCCTAACGTCTATTGTGGGAAAGTTACTTGAATCGTTAATTGCAAATACAATTCGTCTTCATCTTGAAAAACATAAATTAATAAATGAGTCGCAACATGGTTTTACAAATAAAAGTTCATGTTTAACAAATTTGCTATTTTTTATTCCAGCATAGTTGAGGCAGTTGATAGTGGTAAGGATTGTGATGTTGTGTACCTTGACTTTAGCAAATCTTTTGATACATAAGAACATAAGAACAAAGGTAACTGCAGAATGCCTATTGGCCCATACGAGGCAGCTCCTATCTATAACCACCCAATCCCACTCATATACTTCTCCAACCCGCGCTTGAAACAATCGAGGGACCCCACCTCCACCACGTTACGCGGCAATTGGTTCCACAAATCAACAACCCTGTTACTGAACCAGTATTTACCCAAGTCTTTCCTAAATCTAAACTTATCCAATTTATATCCATTGTTTCGTGTGGTGTCTTGTATTGATACTTTTAATACCTTATTAATATCTCCTTTGTTATGTCCATTCATCCACTTGTAAACCTCTATCATGTCACCCCTTACTCTTCGCCTTTCGAATGAATGCAGATTAAGCTTTGTTAAGCTTTCTTCATATGAAAAGATTTCTAATGTGGGGAATTAACTTAGTCATCCTACGCTGGACACGTTCAAGTGAATTTATATCCAATCTATAGTAAGGCGACAAAAACTGAACTGCATAATCTAAATGGGGCCTAACCAGAGCAAGATATAGCTGAAGAACCACACCAGGTGTCTTGTTACTAACGCTTCGATTAATAAATCCCAGTGTCCTTTTTACCTTATTACAAACATTCATGCATTGATCCTTTTGTTTTAAATTCTTACTTATCATAACTCCCAGACTCCTTTCGCAATCCGACTTTGCAATCTCAACACCATCTAGCTCGTATCTTGTAACTCTATCATCATTACCTAGCCTCAAAACTTTACATTTATCAGCATTAAACTGCATCTGCCAATCCTTCGACCATTTCAAAACCCTATTTAGATCAACTTGAAGTGATAGTGAGTCTTCTTCCGTGTTATTTTCCCTGCCGATTTTTGTATCATCGGCAAATTTGCAAATGTTGCTACTCAAACCTGAATCTAAATCATTGATATATATTATAAACAACAGAGGTCCCAGGACAGAGCCCTGAGGCACTCCACTTACAACATTTTCCCACTCTGACTTATCCCCATTTATACTAACTCTCAGTTTCCTTTGGAATAGCCATGCCCTAATCCAACTTAATATAGCACCCCCAATACCATGAGCCTCTATCTTTTTAATCAGTCTTTCATGTGGCACTGTATCAAAAGCTTTGCTAAACTCAAGGTACACAACATCGCAATCCTTACCACTATCAATTGCCTCAACTATGCTGGAATAAAAAGATAGCAAATTTGTTAAACATGAACGGTCATTTGTAAAACCATGTTGCGACTCATTTACTAATTTGTGTTTTTCAAGATGAAGACGAATTTTATTTGTAATTATCGATTCAAGTATTTTTCCCACAATAGACGTTTTGCTAATTGGTCGATAGTTTGACGCAAGTGATCTATCTCCTTTCTTAAAAACTGGTATCACATTAGCAACTTTCCATAACTCTGGCACTCTGCCTGACTGTATTGATTTATTAAATATGGTAGACAGTGGCTCGGAAAGCTCCTCTTTGCATTCTTTAAGCACCCTGGCAAACACTTCATCCGGCCCTGGGGATTTGTTTGGTTTGAGTTTAACTATTTGTTCAAATACATCCTCCCTGGTAACTGCTAAACTAGTCAAACTGTTCTCGTCCCCACCCACATAGACTTGTTCGGCTGAAGGCATATTGTTACGTTCCTCTTTAGTAAATACAGATACAAAATATTTATTAAAAATACTACTCATCTCTTCATCATTATCTGTTATTTGACCTGTCTCAGTTTTTAATGGACCTATCCTTTCCCTAATCTTTGTCCAGTATAACTGGGAAAACCCTTTAGGATTTGTTTTTGCTTGCTCTGCTATGCAAACTTCATAGTTTCTTTTTGCTTTCCTTATCTCTTTTTTAACACTTCTAACCAGTTGTACGCAATCCTGTTCTAAAAAGATTTCCCCATTCTTAATCCTTTTGTACCACGCTCTCTTTTTACCTATAAGGTTTTTCAGATCCTTTGTTATCCACTTTGGATCATTCATATTCGATCTATTCAATTTATATGGTATACTGCATTCCTGGGCTTTGGTTAGAATATTTTTAAAAAGGATATATTTTGAATCCACATTGAAAACCCCTTTTACGTCACCTATCTCTGGGTTAACGTCTAGCTCCAAAACCGGCCCACAACCCATACCCAAGACTTTCCAATCTATTTGACCCCAAAAAAAATTTAGGCTATTGAAATCAGCTTTTCGAAAATCAGGCACTTTAACAGAATTTTCTCCTACAGATCTATTCCATTCTATGCTAAATCTGATTACTTTGTGATCACTGTTCCCTAGCTCACTCCCTATTTCTATGTCTTTAATTTGTGTTTCCCTGTTAGTTAACACTAAATCTAAAATATTATTTCCCCGCGTTGGTTCCTTAATGTGTTGCGTAAGAAAGCAATCATCAATTAATTCTAGAAAATCTACTGCTTCATTATTCCCTGTTTTGTTTAACCAGTTAATTCCACTAAAATTAAAGTCACCCATGACATAAACGCTGTTAGATCTAGATGCTCTAGATATTTCATCCAATAGATGCTTTGCTTCCATTCTGTCTAAATATGGTGGCCTATATATAACTCCTATTATAATATTATTTGCTTTTTCGTTTAATTCTATCCAAATAGTTTCTGTTTGTGGCTCAGTTTTGATTCCCTCTTTGAGACTACATTTCAAATTGTCCCTTGCAAATATGGCTACTCCCCCTCCTCTCTATTTGTGTGAAATAGTTTAAATCCATTTATTTGATATTCAGCTAATAGTTCTCTATTTTCTACATTCATCCACGTTTCGGTAAGTGCAATAATATCTATTTTTTCTGTGCAGACAAGAGCATTTAAATCGTTTATTTTATTTCTTAGATTTCTAGTGTTTGTGTAATATACCCTAAGTGAATTGTTATTTTAGGCCCTTCTCTTTTTTTGATCATTTTGCCAATTGTTTTCTCCCACAAACACATACCTTTATTACCTCCTTCCTCCAAATCGATTCCCATACCACTATCTACTAACAGTTTAAACCCAAACAAACGCCTCTAACCACTGGTTCCAACGAGTTCGCAACAACAACAACCCCAGCCCTCGATAGATGCACCCCATCGCGAGCATACATTTCATTTCTTCCATAGAAGTGTTCCCAGTTGTCTATGAAAGATATTGCATTTGATTTGCAATATCTTTACAGCCGGTAATTGACACCAAGTGCCCACGACATCCATTCATTTCCCACTCCCCTTCTTGGAAGAATGCCACATATGATCGGGATTCCTCCTTTGCTTCTAACTAATTCAAATGCTGTTTTATACCTCTGAATCAGTTCCTCACTCCTAACTCGACCAACATCATTTCCTCCCGCGCTAATGCAAATAACAGGATTGTTCTCATTTCCAGCCATAATATTATTCATATTGTTTATAATATCACCAATACCAGCTCCGGGATAGCAAACCCTTAACCTGTTCCCCCTATCTCTAGCACAAAACGTTCTATCCAAATACCTTATCTGGCGCGCGACGAGATCTGGGTAAATCACCGAGGAGCCGAACTTGACAATCGCCGGCCTCCCAGCAAGCAACGGCACCCCACACACAGACTCCACAGGGACAAGTAGCATATGAAGTAACACCACCTCTACTGCGTGGTAAGAAGCATTCCCGGAAAACTCCAGGTCAATTGAGGCCTGCCTAGTGACAGGGTCCCCCCCCCACCCATGAATGCAGACCGTCACGGCCCCAGGGGGACCCCGAAGGAGATACACGAGACGCAAGCAACGTCAGCAGCGACACCCAGCTCCACACACCACGCCGGGTTGACAACAACTGCAGGAGCCGGACGAAAACAAACGTACCTCATGGCAGCCCAGATTTTATTTTTTAGAGCGCACTCCCCTCTAAGGTCGACGGCTCAGTGGTAGGGATTTCAAACGTTAGAGGTCTCGGCGTTTGCTCGCGCCTTCATAATTTTTCTATGGTCTCTAGAGTAGGGAATGAGCTGCTTACTACACTCAACGTGTAAAGTAAGCAGTCCCTTCCTCAGAAGGTCCATCTAGACTTTTAGCTTAAAGTTGACGGATTTACTAGAATTTGTTATGAAAGAACTCACATCTACATCCAGGCAAGCACCGTACGTCAAGGTAACGAATATAATACAACACAAGAACTGATGCAAATAATACAACACTAGATCTGTTACATATGTTAGTGACACACAATAGCATACACGTGGCCACCATGGTACTAGGGACACACAGTAACAGGACACGTGGCCACCATGGTACTAGGGACACACAGTAGCAGGACACGTGGCCACCATGGTACTAGGGACACACAGTAACAGGACACGTGGCCACCATGGTACTAGGGACACACAGTAGCAGGACACGTGGCCACCATGGTACTAGGGACACACAGTAACAGGACACGTGGCCACCATGGTACTAGTGACACACAGTAGCAGGACACGTGGCCACCATGGTACTAGTGACACACAGTAGCAGGACACGTGGCCACCATGGTACTAGTGACACACAGTAGCAGGACACGTGGCCACCATGGTACTAGTGACACACAGTAGCAGGACACGTGGCCACCATGGTACTAGTGACACACAGTAACAGGACACGTGGCCACCATGGTACTAGGGACACACAGTAACAGGACACGTGGCCACCATGGTACTAGGGACACACAGTAGCAGGACACGTGGCCACCATGGTACTAGGGACACACAGTAACAGGACACGTGGCCACCATGGTACTAGTGACACACACTAGCAGGACACGTGGCCACCATGGTACTAGTGACACACAGTAGCAGGACACGTGACCACCATGGTACTAGTGACACACAGTAGCAGGACACGTGGCCACCATGGTACTAGTGACACACAGTAACAGGACACGTGGCCACCATGGTACTAGTGACACACAGTAGCAGGACACGTGGCCACCATGGTACTAGTGACACACAGTAGCAGGACACGTGGCCACCATGGTACTAGTGACACACAGTAGCAGGACACGTGGCCACCATGGTACTAGTGACACACAGTAGCAGGACACGTGGCCACCATGGTACTATAGTGACACACAGTAGCAGGACACGTGGCCACCATGGTACTAGTGACACACAGTAGCAGGACACGTGGCCACCATGGTACTAGTGACACACAGTAACAGGACACGTGGCCACCATGGTACTAGGGACACACAGTAACAGGACACGTGGCCACCATGGTACTAGGGACACACAGTAGCAGGACACGTGGCCACCATGGTACTAGTGACACACAGTAACAGGACACGTGGCCACCATGGTACTAGTGACACACAGTAGCAGGACACGTGGCCACCATGGTACTAGTGACACACAGTAGCAGGACACGTGGCCACCATGGTACTAGTGACACACAGTAGCAGGACACGTGGCCACCATGGTACTAGTGACACACAGTAACAGGACACGTGGCCACCATGGTACTAGTGACACACAGTAGCAGGACACGTGGCCACCATGGTACTAGTGACACACAGTAACAGGACACGTGGCCACCATGGTACTAGTGACACACAGTAACAGGACACGTGGCCACCATGGTACTAGTGACACACAGTAACAGGACACGTGGCCACCATGGTACTAGTGACACACAGTAGCAGGACACGTGGCCACCATGGTACTAGTGACACACAGTAGCAGGACACGTGGCCACCATGGTACTAGTGACACACAGTAGCAGGACACGTGGCCACCATGGTACTAGTGACACACAGTAGCAGGACACGTGGCCACCATGGTACTAGTGACACACAGTAGCAGGACACGTGGCCACCATGGTACTAGTGACACACAGTAGCAGGACACGTGACCACCATGGTACTAGTGACACACAGCAGCAGGACACGTGGCCACCATGGTACTAGTGACACACAGTAGCAGGACACGTGGCCACCATGGTACTAGTGACACAAAGTAGCCGGACACGTGGCCACCATGGTACTAGTGACACACAGTAGCAGGACACGTGGCCACCATGGTACTAGTGACACACAGTAGCAGGACACGTGGCCACCATGGTACTAGTGACACACAGTAGCAGGACACGTGGCCACCATGGTACAACGCAACATACCAGTTGCGTTGCTTCTGGGAGTATGGGTTCGAGTCACTTCTGGGGTGTGAGTTTTCAGTTGCATATGTCCTGGGGACCATTCAGGCTTGTTCGCATTTGTGTTCCTCACGTGTGCCCCAAAGAATGAGGTGATTTGGTAAAATGCTATGCCCAAGATAACTATCCGAGTGCCGGCGGTGGGGTGGTTCATATAGCCTCGGCTATCACCTCATTTTGTCCGGTCGTGATGGTCAAGTGGATTAAGGCGTCTTGTACATACCAGTTGCGTTGCTTCTGGGAGTATGGGTTCGAGTCACTTCTGGGGTGTGAGTTTTCAGTTGCATATGTCCTGGGGACCATTCAGGCTTGTTCGCATTTGTGTTCCTCACGTGTGCCCCAAAGAATGAGGTGATTTGGTAAAATGCTATGCCCAAGATAACTATCCGAGTGCCGGCGGTGGGGTGGTTCATATAGCCTCGGCTATCACCTCATTTTGTCCGGTCGTGATGGTCAAGTGGATTAAGGCGTCTTGTACATACCAGTTGCGTTGCTTCTGGGAGTATGGGTTCGAGTCACTTCTGGGGTGTGAGTTTTCAGTTGCATATGTCCTGGGGACCATTCAGGCTTGTTCGCATTTGTGTTCCTCACGTGTGCCCCAAAGAATGAGGTGATTTGGTAAAATGCTATGCCCAAGATAACTATCCGAGTGCCGGCGGTGGGGTGGTTCATATAGCCTCGGCTATCACCTCATTTTGTCCGGTCGTGATGGTCAAGTGGATTAAGGCGTCTTGTACATACCAGTTGCGTTGCTTCTGGGAGTATGGGTTCGAGTCACTTCTGGGGTGTGAGTTTTCAGTTGCATATGTCCTGGGGACCATTCAGGCTTGTTCGCATTTGTGTTCCTCACGTGTGCCCCAAAGAATGAGGTGATTTGGTAAAATGCTATGCCCAAGATAACTATCCGAGTGCCGGCGGTGGGGTGGTTCATATAGCCTCGGCTATCACCTCATTTTGTCCGGTCGTGATGGTCAAGTGGATTAAGGCGTCTTGTACATACCAGTTGCGTTGCTTCTGGGAGTATGGGTTCGAGTCACTTCTGGGGTGTGAGTTTTCAGTTGCATATGTCCTGGGGACCATTCAGGCTTGTTCGCATTTTTGTTCCTCACGTGTGCCCCAAAGAATGAGGTGATTTGGTAAAATGCTATGCCCAAGATAACTATCCGAGTGCCGGCGGTGGGGTGGTTCATATAGCCTCGGCTATCACCTCATTTTGTCCGGTCGTGATGGTCAAGTGGATTAAGGCGTCTTGTACATACCAGTTGCGTTGCTTCTGGGAGTATGGGTTCGAGTCACTTCTGGGGTGTGAGTTTTCAGTTATATATATATATATATATATATATATATATGTCGTACCTAGTAGCCAGAACTCACTTCTCAGCCTACTATTCAAGGCCCGATTTGCCTAATAAGCCAAGTTTTCCTGAATTAATATATTTACTATATTTTTTTTCTTATGACATGATAAAGCAACCCTTTTCTCTATGTATGAGGTCAATTTTTTTTTATTGGAGTTAAAAGTAACGTAGATATATGACCGAACCTAACCAACCCTACCTAACCTAACCTAACCTATATTTATAGGTAAGGTTAGGTTAGGTAGCCAAAAAAAGCTAGGTTAGGTTAGGTTAGGTTGGTTAGGTAGACGAAAAAACATTAATTCATGAAAACTTGGCTTATTAGGCAAATCGGGCCTTGAATAGTAGGCTGAGAAGTGCGTTCTGGCTATTAGGTACGACATATATATATATATATATATATATATATATATATATATATATATATATATATATATATATATATATATATATATATATATATATATATATATATATATATATATATATATATATATATATATATATAATGTCGTTCCTAGTAGCCAGAATGCACTTCTCGGCCTACTATGCAAGGCCCGATTTGCCTAATAAGCCAAATTTTCATGAATTAATTGTTTTTCGACTACCTAACCTAACTTAACTTTTTCGGCTACCTAACCTAACCTAACCTATAAAGATAGGTTAGGTTACGTTAGGTAGGGTTGGTTAGGTTCGGTCATATATCTACGTTAATTTTAACTCCAATAAAAAAAAATTGACCTCATACATAATGAAATGGGTAGCTTTATCATTTCATAAGAAAAAAATAGAGAAAATATATTAATTCAGAAAAACTTGGCTTATTAGGCCAATCGGGCCTTGCATAGTAGGCCAAGTACTGTGTTCTGGCTGCTAGGTACAACATATATATATTTATAATTAGATTAACTGGAGAACGTTCGCCGCTCTCCTCTCACCACCTCTGGCAACTCTGACAACTGGGCAAATTCAAAGGGGCACTCGGACCCTCTCATGGTGGTGGGTTGGGGGGAGAGCTCCGTTGACGTAGACCTCTCGTCCACCAACTCTGCCACACACGTTCCCACGCTGTCTTCTCCAGGTTGTAGAAAATACTGTACAGGCTTACAGCCTAACCTACTACTAACATGATAATAATAAACACTAATATAATATATACTTGGCCTATCTAGCCTAGTCATCAAAGGGGTAATGGGAGGGAAATAATGATCTACCCTTAAACATTCCTGTCCATCGACGTTCTGTTCTCCGATGGTAGAAGGTATACGGTTCCCAGGACGCTCCTCGGCGTTCCGATTGTGTGTTACATGTCCTCAGGCGTGGTGGAGAATTGCGTCATCTCCATTCCTATTACCTGGATTCAGATCTTCCACGCTGGTTCAACCAGTGATCACTGAGCACGTCGCTTTCCACACTCCTTCACCAAGACACTTTCTCATGGATCCAGACACGATGCTTCCACTCCGGAACTTCAGTAGATGTGAGCTGGTCAGAGCAGCGCTGCACGTCGTACTGGGGTGGGACCCGCAGGGTGTCAGACTTGCCCACCCAGCGTCGCCACTCACCTCTGCCGCAGAGTAACAGCCACAAGTACTCTGCCTTCTTTCGCCCACTAAACTCGGCTTCTTCGTTCTCCGCGGGAGTACACTAGTCCTCTCCGATGATGGTAAACTGCATTAGGCTGCTCAAATCCACTGAGCGAGGTTCCTAAAACCTCCATGCTCGAGAGCTCACTGACACAATTCCTCTCGCGTCGAAGGTCCGTAATTCTCTGCTGGTGCAGTGACCTGCAGGTCCTGAGCCAGGCCTCCCGGTGATGTCACAGCGGGCTCTGATTGGTCAGCACGTCACGTGACCTCGGCCAGCCAATCGCCAGCCTGCTGGCGTCCTCACGTCCTAGCGCCAACCCGAAAGAGACGTCGCCATTTTGTATGTATTAGGGGGCGTTAGCCCCCCTCACCTGCAAAACTCAATAATGACAATTTCTCCATAAATTTGTAAGCTATCCAGTAGCCTCCTATATCAAATGATTCCCTTCACCTCAGGAATCCTGCAAGGAAAGAAGATATGACTCTTAACACTGGTTAAGTACTTTACGTTAATCACAAACACTTGTCTCTCTTAGATAACAACATGATGGTACTCTACGTTATTCATCAACACTTGTCTCTCTTAACACAAGTCCACTTGTTAACAATAGCTCAAAGTCTCTTAAAATACATCACACTTGACTCCTTCAAGTATTCAGTGAGTAATTCCAACACCTAGACACCTAGGCACTGGGGAGAAATAGGAAAGGACACCTTAACAACAAGTTATAATATTGATGAGCTAGTTACAAAATTCAATATGCGTCGTCACATCATCAATGAGTTCGAGATCGACCAAAAGTACAGTTTCTAAATTAAGGAACTGACATATGTGGAGAGCTAGTGTCATAATTTATATGTTTGTCCTGCACACCGCCCCCATACAGTGGGCAGTTGTGAATAAGTTACAATCACTTAGTTACTACCTACAGTTTGCAAAGAGGATAATTGGCTAAAATTTCTAGTAGCAGATAATTTTAAATGAAATATTTGCACATGTTTGCAACATTCCAGAGATTTTTTTTACATTTCATAAAGACAGCAGTCAGTATGAATTGGCCTGTGGATCATTGGGTTGCTATCATACAGGGACAGTTTAAAGGGAAAGCCCAAGAAGTGTTTGCATCTTCTTATGACTTTAAATTTGTACAGCAGATCATCTTAAATGCTTACCAGCAGATTCCAGCGGCCTAGATTCAAGATTCTAGAAAAAAATCGAGGTTTAAATAGGGCACACGATCAAAGTATTTCTGATTTTAAAAAGTTAAAATTAATCACTTTGATTGATGGGTAAAATCGCTTTCAATTACAAATTTAGAGACTTTAAGAAACCTCATTGTGACGGAGGAGAGCTTAGGTTGTCTACCAGATAAATTAGCCCCGTTTATAGCTGAACATAAACAGACCACTAACATTATTCCACTAGCAAAGCCAGCAGACGAATATGAGTTACTCACTAAGGTGCCTTACCGAGCACAGTCTAATACTTATAATTCTATGACATTATCATATTCCTAAATCTCATGTTTTCCAGACCAGACCAGCTAACCCACTTACTCACATGAATTCTTCTCATGTAATGCCAAAGACTGAGAAAAATAAGGCAGGGTTGTTGCACTCTAATAGTGTAGTGTCTAAACTTGCAGTTGGTTCAGCTGTTTCGACCACTTGCAGATATTGCAAACATTGCAAGATAAGAGGTCATGAAGTTAATTCATGTGTTATTCTGCACCCTGAGTTGAGACCTACCGGTCTGATATTGAGACAGTGATTGCAAGAACTAATTATAATGTTGTTCCACTGAAGCCACATTGGATGACTGATTTTTAAGCTATACCTGTTTCCAGGGTGAAGAACTGTGTAAGAGAAGTAAATGGAAGCCAGCTGTTATGGTGAGAGGTACTGGTCCTTTCCAGACTCTCATATTAAACAGTGTACTCTTTAATGTTGAGATGAGAGACATTGGTGAATATGTAGTTGTTTAGAGTATTGCAAGTTGAGTATTGTAGTTATTGCAGAGTATTGAATGGCATAAGGAATATTATTGATTTTTCATGATAAATATCAGGCTCAAGTATTATTGATTCGTAACAATACCACACAGATAAACACGTATACACCATCAGTTGACTCCTGTGGGCACCGACCTGTGAGATTTATATTTATTTAATTTATATGAATTTATATTTACGTTAATTTATATACTTCGATAGCAATTTGTATAATGATAAGTGGACTGTATTTCTGCAATAATCTCTTAATCTCACAAATCGATCCTCTACACATTAGGGGGGTTTATATTAATTGAATATATATGCAGCCAATCAAACTACAGTAATAGACTACATACATTGAAGAGGTTCCTTATCTTATAGTACAGCAGGTTAGTCCACCAGGTATAACTAGGGTGTAGAAACCAAATTATCCTCTTTGAGGTAGCTTCCATCACCCAGTAACTGATGCACAAAGCCTTGCTTCCACGTCTTGACCTGTCAAAAGGGCGCTAACTGTGAAGCCAGGTTCTATATATGACAAGCTATATCAGAGAAAACACTATACATGGAACAATAAAGACCTGGCTTAATTACCTTTAGTTTGAGGCGATTTCGTGATCTAACCGGACCACCCTATATCCTGACATTAATGGCCATAAATGAATGATAAACGGGTTTCGGATAGACACTTAACTTGAATTTGTAGACAGCGTGTTGATAATGGTACACCTTTGGTTTCCATAACACTACGTCCAAGTAAAATTAAAAGGAGCCGAATTTGCTCCCGTGTGAGCCTCTGGTCTCAGTATAAACAACAATGGCTGCCCTCCTTCCCCACTGACGCCTGGCCTACATTGTCCAAATGTCAGAAAGTGATAGAAGGGTCACATTTACTCTACTTTAATATTGATAATTAAGTTAATTTATATAAGATGTTTTTATGATGGTAAAGTCCAAAGACTAATGTATTTAAGAATAATTCCCACCATAATAGATGGTGAATTATAATAGTATGTGGTGATGATATCCCGTTTTCTTTAGACGGTAATTCCACTACAAGTTACGTTTTCTATGGGTAACTTGTTTATACAATACAGCTATTATCTGTATGATTATTAAATGGTGTTGGATTTTCCGACATAATTCCCCAGGGGCTGCTCACGGGTCGAAGTCCTCTTTAGAACAGATGAACACCGATACTCCTCCTTCGAATTATTTGATTAATTTGATGTTAGTAGTTAGTAATCACACATTTGTGCGTCTGTTCGTACAGGACGGATGTCCCGTACTAGAGTTGCAGGGGTTAGAAGTCTAATGCGATTTCATTTCCCTGTCATCTCTTGAAAGGCTAATATTCAAGCCTAATTACATATTATTTAACCCAGAAGACTGAATGTGATCAAGTACTACAGTCAAGTATGATTCAGGGACTGCAGTGAGATCAGTGACATTAGATATAACTTGAAGTTTCTTCAGGTAACTGGTCACTGATATATAAACACTGAGGCCCATGGAATACATCTTGATTAAATAATAAATGTATCAAATCAGTCATCAGATTTATTAGGGTTTAATTTAGTTAATTGATTCAGAAGATTGAATAGCTCATCATTAAAGTAAAGTATGGTTCTGAGACAGCAGTGGGTTCAGTGACATTGGTCGCAGTGACTTGTAGCTGTTTTAGGCTACTGTTCACTGATTTGCCACTGAGGCCTCATGAACTCATCTTCAGCTTCAAATGATGATACTAACATCAACCTCTGTTACTATAGTCAGCTGTAATCTCCTTAGTATAATGCTACTGGAGAAATATAATCAGCTGACAAATTTAGATTTCTATTGGTATTGTTTATCTGCAGGCATAGGTCTCCTCAGGCTTGATACTGGGCCTGAGAGTAATTTACCTCCTGCAGAGTTTAACATGGTTATGCCCTGATATTTAGTAGGGCTACCGATGAATCGATGACAATAGTCTGTCCCTACAAGGAGACCGAAGTCGGTGAGGTGATCAGACTTAATATTATCTGCCAATTTTATTCCTCTATTTCTCAGGAATTTGGCTGTTGCTCTCAGACCTTGAACTTGTAGGTCTACTGGTATTTTGTCCACCACAATGGCTTGTACTCGACAGACGTACCTGCCTAAACGTACTGATGGTTGTACCACCTGGTAGACTTGAGGTCCTGCATCTGTTACAAACCCTGAGATGTTGAATGACATCTGGGCTACAGGACTTAATTGTAATTCATCTGTCAACTTTTTAGTGATATATGTTCTCTGGGATCCTTGGTCAAACAACCCACGGGTATGGACCTTGGCCCTCTTATTCAGGATGGTAATTTGGGCAGTAGGCGAAGTCGTATTACCTTTAGACTTTGCCGATTGGACACTCTTTGTTTGTTGCACCTTGCAGTACTGTACTGTGGTGGGAATGCTATCTTCCACCTTGGGTCTTGAATACGTTAATTTCGTATATTTGCACAGTGCTGCATGGTGCCTACCTCTTCTACACCTGTTGCAGGTGTTGAATTGGGTATCACAATAGTCTATGTTGTGTGACTTGAGACACCTTGCACATCTCCCTAATTCCTGGAGTCGCTCCATACGAGTGTCTCTGGTTGGATAATTAGCACAACAGTATGTTGAATGTTTCCTTTTGCAGAACATACATGTCCCCCAGCCTACTGCACGTTTGGAAGTTACCGGTTTGGGTGAACTAGTAACAGTAGGCTTGGAGGTTGCTGCTGCATTGTCAGATTTTCTGCAACTTGATGTTAGAGTAATTGACTGATGTTTATTTGGGGTAGTTGTTTTACCCTTTAATTGACTCTTATTTTCTATTTCTGAAGGCTTGCATGAGGCTTTAACTTCCTCATTTGCTCGTCGTTTGTTTATGATGGAATGTAAACCTTCAGTGATGTCCTGTACTGTCAGGATGGTGTTATGTTGATGTGCATATAATTCATCTAGTATATCGCTGGACAATTTTCGTTGAAGGACTACTTTGGTCATCCATTCACTAGTAGTTATATCAACCTTAAGACTGAATATTCTTAGTAGTGACTCAAACTCCATGCTGAAGGATTGTAATGAGTCAGCAGTCTGATCAGGTTGAGGTAAATCCAGCAATTGTAGTACTAGATGTATGACAGTTTTCTCATTGCCAGCATTATCCATACTAGCTAGTTGGTGAAGCCTTGTGGGGCTTGTACTTGGGCTGCTCATAATACTGAACAAGCACTGATGGTAGCCTAGGGTCAAATTCTGCACTCACTAGGCAATAATCCTATTTCTACTAGAGGTTAGCACTTAAAATTAATACTCATTATATATATACAATCATACACACTAATGATTTGAGTGATAAACCAGTGTCACTGGAAGTACCTTTAGGTTAGCTCTTCTATATCACCCTAGGATGGAAGAGACACTAATTAATCACTCAAAGGTGTAATGATCATAAGTAAATTATTATATATACAACTCAACTCGAGTTGATAAAAATTACACCCAAAATAGGGTCTGCACCATTCATTAATGGTGTTAGGTTGTTGAATATAGTACAACTGACTATGGTAATAATGGGACTAGGATAGCAATAATAGTTCAACTAGTCATATCCTACCCTGTTGTGGGTTGGCAATTAGTAAATATTATACTGTGATCACTAGTGCAATATATTAAATAATTCTCTATTTTGGAGAAATAATATACACAATTATTGATAATAGCCTCTTAATTAGCCTCTATGAAACTTCTAATATTATCAAGAAGTATTAAATATTATTAGTGACCTCGCGAAATAAAGTCCACAAAATTCGTAGATAATCTCTCGCGAAATGTAACACCACGAAATCCGTGAACAATATCGCGAAGACACAGTCACTAATTTGGCTGGCTTCTATATTAGCGCTGTCATTTCACAGAATAACACGCCACCAAATCTCTGTGGGTGTGCATGAAACCGCTGACGAAGCTGATCTGAACTGAGCGGGGCTCGTGAACTCGCACGAGTCAACGCCGCCGTCAATGACTGCTGGCTTTGTTTAAATCACACTGCACTAGTATATTTAATGAATCCACTGGTTAACTGGTTCATCCGGTACTAAGATGACCAAATGTGGGTTCATAGGATCAAAAAATCCGTCATCCGGTTCGAAGATGACCAAATAATGTGGGCACCGACCTGTGAGATTTATATTTATTTAATTTATATGAATTTATATTTACGTTAATTTAAATACTTCGATAGCAATTTGTATAATGATAAGTGGACTGTATTTCTGCAATAATCTCTTAATCTCACAAATCGATCCTCTACACATTAGGGGGTTTATATTAATTGAATATATATGCAGCCAATCAAACTACAGTAATAGACTACATACATTGAAGAGGTTCCTTATCTTATAGTACAGCAGGTTAGTCCACCAGGTATAACTAGGGTGTAGAAACCAAATTATCCTCTTTGAGGTAGCTTCCATCACCCAGTAACTGATGCACAAAGCCTTGCTTCCACGTCTTGACCTGTCAAAAGGGCGCTAACTGTGAAGCCAGGTTCTATATATGACAAGCTATATCAGAGAAAACACTATACATGGAACAATAAAGACCTGGCTTAATTACCTTTAGTTTGAGGCGATTTCGTGATCTAACCGGACCACCCTATATCCTGACATTAATGGCCATAAATGAATGATAAACGGGTTTCGGATAGACACTTAACTTGAATTTGTAGACAGCGTGTTGATAATGGTACACCTTTGGTTTCCATAACACTACGTCCAAGTAAAATTAACAGGAGCCGAATTTGCTCCCGTGTGAGCCTCTGGTCTCAGTATAAACAACAATGGCTGCCCTCCTTCCCCACTGACGCCTGGCCTACATTGTCCAAATGTCAGAAAGTGATAGAAGGGTCACATTTACTCTACTTTAATATTGATAATTAAGTTAATTTATATAAGATGTTTTTATGATGGTAAAGTCCAAAGACTAATGTATTTAAGAATAATTCCCACCATAATAGATGGTGAATTATAATAGTATGTGGTGATGATATCCCGTTTTCTTTAGACGGTAATTCCACTACAAGTTACGTTTTCTATGGGTAACTTGTTTATACAATACAGCTATTATCTGTATGATTATTAAATGGTGTCGGATTTTCCGACAACTACGTCTCAACCTATATCTGTTTCATATGTTGAGAAGGTGAGAACTGGGTTGAAAGTGAGAAGTGAGGATTGACCACTCAGATCAACACAGAAAAGACACTTTAATTAATAGGATAACAAGTACTTACGGGAAGGCTGGCCCTCACCATTCACTCACTCAAGGACATTCATGCAAGCAGCCTCGTAGGTGACCCGAGAGCCGGTCTCGCTCGTGAACGACGTGAGAGCTCAATATGATTACAGAATTTCCCGACACCAACATACTTCATACTGCACAGTACTCGAAGTAGGCATGCTGTACCTGTACACTGGCCAAAAGTGGTACCTTATGTACACACACTTGACACTGCAGGGTACTCGCAGGGGGCGTGCTGTGTCTACACTGACCACTGGTGGTACTTTATGTTGAAACACTTGACCTGTTTCAAGATTAACAACATGCCCCCCCTGCAATAATTGCAGGGGGCATTAACAACATGAATGCTGTGTTTCTACACTGACTCCAGGTGGTACCTTATATACACACACTTGCCGGTATAAGAAAATGACGCCCTAAAATTGCACTGGGCATGTGAGGTGAGGGCGGGGCAGGTGGTGATGTCTCGTAGTAGAGTGAGGGCGGGGCAGGTGGTGATGTCTCGTAGTAGAGTGAGGGCGGGGCAGGTGGTGATGTCTCGTAGTAGAGTGAGTGCGGGGCAGGTGGTGATGTCTCGTAGTAGAGTGAGGGCGGGGCAGGTGGTGATGTCTCGTAGTAGAGTGAGTGCGGGGCAGGTGGTGATGTCACGTAGTAGAGTGAGGGCGGGGCAGGTGGTGATGTCTCGTAGTAGAGTGAGGGCGGGGCAGGTGGTGATGTCTCGTAGTAGAGTGAGGGCGGGGCAGGTGGTGATGTCTCGTAGTAGAGTGAGTGCGGGGCAGGTGGTGATGTCACGTAGTGGAGTGAGGGCGGGGCAGGTGGTGATGTCACGTAGTAGAGTGAGGGCGGGGCAGGTGGTGATGTCTCGTAGTAGAGTGAGGGCGGGGCAGGTGGTGATGTCACGTAGTAGAGTGAGGGCGGGGCAGGTGGTGATGTCTCGTAGTAGAGTGAGGGCGGGGCAGGTGGTGATGTCTCGTAGTAGAGTGAGGGCGGGGCAGGTGGTGATGTCTCGTAGTAGAGTGAGTGCGGGGCAGGTGGTGATGTCTCGTAGTAGAGTGAGGGCGGGGCAGGTGGTGATGTCTCGTAGTAGAGTGAGTGCGGGGCAGGTGGTGATGTCACGTAGTAGAGTGAGGGCGGGGCAGGTGGTGATGTCTCGTAGTAGAGTGAGGGCGGGGCAGGTGGTGATGTCTCGTAGTAGAGTGAGGGCGGGGCAGGTGGTGATGTCTCGTAGTAGAGTGAGGGCGGGGCAGGTGGTGATGTCACGTAGTGGAGTGAGGGCGGGGCAGGTGGTGATGTCTCGTAGTAGAGTGAGGGCGGGGCAGGTGGTGATGTCACGTAGTAGAGTGAGGGCGGGGTAGGTGGTGATGTCTCGTAGTAGAGTGAGGGCGGGGCAGGTGGTGATGTCACGTAGTAGAGTGAGGGCGGGGCAGGTGGTGATGTCTCGTAGTAGAGTGAGGGCGGGGCAGGTGGTGATGTCTCGTAGTAGAGTGAGGGCGGGGCAGGTGGTGATGTCACGTAGTAGAGTGAGGGCGGGGTAGGTGGTGATGTCTCGTAGTAGAGTGAGGGCGGGGCAGGTGGTGATGTCACGTAGTAGAGTGAGGGTGGGGCAGGTGGTGATGTCTCGTAGTAGAGTGAGGGCGGGGCAGGTGGTGATGTCACGTAGTAGAGTGAGGGCGGGGCAGGTGGTGATGTCACGTAGTAGAGTGAGGGCGGGGCAGGTGGTGATGTCACGTAGTAGAGTGAGGGCGGGGCAGGTGGTGATGTCTCGTAGTAGAGTGAGGGCGGGGCAGGTGGTGATGTCACGTAGTAGAGTGAGGGCGGGGCAGGTGGTGATGTCACGTAGTAGAGTGAGGGCGGGGCAGGGGGTGATGTCACGTAGTAGAGTGAGGGCGGGGCAGGTGGTGATGTCACGTAGTAGAGTGAGGGCGGGGCAGGTGGTGATGTCACGTAGTAGAGTGAGGGCGGGGCAGGTGGTGATGTCTCGTAGTAGAGTGAGGGCGGGGCAGGTGGTGATGTCACGTAGTAGAGTGAAGGCGGGGCAGGTGGTGATGTCACGTAGTAGAGTGAGGGCGGGGTAGGTGGTGATGTCACGTAGTAGAGTGA